>NC_057783.1:2593154-2893154 GCF_014825855.1 Bombus pyrosoma | reverse complement strand
GGTTTGCCCACGTATTTCTCTCTGGAAATATTTCTCATAATTAAAGACACGTAAAAATAAAAAGAAGACATAGTTACCCGGTCGTAAATAAATTATTTTGCACTCACTTCCAATATTCATGTAATTGATTGTATATACCAAGTCTTACAGTGGTATAAGTCGCTTGTCGTACAAGACCAGCGCTAAGTCCGGAATAAAATTTCAAAATGCCCTCATTTTTGTATATGGAGGCGACAACCTTGCCGACAGAAGTTTTCTCCTTTTGTACCTGAATTCGATTCTTTATTACATCCATAGGATGAACTACGCATGTCGCCGCCATTCTAGCAAATTTTCGTAATAGCCGTAATAAGATTATATAAGACTATTATATAAAATAACTTTTAATCAGAATGATTATCAGATAAGAAAATAACAAATATTAATCAGAAAATTTATTCATATCTTTTCTATGTATCATATACTTATGACATAAGTTTGTGACGTTAGAAATGAGATAAAATGCCGATAAAGAGGAATTGAATATTTGAAATTATACTAACATACCCCGAAACGCCAGCATTTATGAAAGTAAATACTGGGGGTAAAGGCTCCTTCTTCTTCTCTTGTGGCTCTTTATCAGACATTTTCAACGTCCTTTAGATTTTCGTCTTATATTTCTCAAAAATATGTTGTCAGAATTCTTGAAGATCGTCGAAAAATTGGTAAAAGTTGTGAAAATATGTTTATAACGCATTAACCTAACATTTAACGTTAGAGTAACATGTACGATAATTTATCGCAAACGTGGGCCAGCGTCACTATAACAATATGACATTCGATTCCAAGAGTTAAAAGTTAAAAGGCGAACTGTACAGGGCGTAAGAAAAGTATCTGGTTTGATGGGCATTTATTAAATAAATATACCACAAACTTGATCTTAATTTTAAGATTCATCATGACTATATTTTCTAATTATATACAAAATAAACGAATAATTAGATATGAAACTTCGAAAGGGAAAGTTTGAATTTTCACACCAACAATTCCACAGCGATTTCAAAGAGTTTGAATAGAAGCAGAATTAAGTATTAGAATTCTTGTTATATTGTTAAAACAGTGACAATTAACTTTTTTTCTATTTTTTGTCATTACAAATAACGGATCCTATTTTCGGCGACAAATTTTTGGATTTGCGGATCCTTTGTTTTCTTCCTGGTTTCTCAACGATTGTTTCTTCTCTCTTTTCAGGTTGTATTAGACCCATCTCTCGTTTACAGTCCTATCAGTAAAAATGTCATAGTCAATTTGAAATTTAAACATTTCGTACTAGTTATTAAGATATAATTTTACATACCTCCACAACCTTAAGAATTGGATAAAGCGGCCTCACGCCTTTAGATTCATTTATAACTTCCTCCGCATAGTCAAGAACCTTCTGATTTTCTTTCTCAATAATTTTTGTCACGTCTGCAGCTTTTTCCTCCGCAATTTTGTCTTTTATTCTCTCCGCTATTTTTTCATTCTAAAAACGTATCAAGCATCGTTCAAATTAATGAAACCTCACAATGAAAAATCACAGATAGCGGAGAACTCCAGGTTCAAATAAACGGAGTTCTACAATGATCTGAAGGAGTTTACGAAAAATAGATCGTCCACAAAAAATCATTTGTCTTCTCACACTTACGATATACTTTTTTATTTCGTTCCCGTATTCCATCTTTTTATCCCAATTTTTCTTTCGTTCCTCGTATCTGTATTTTTCGTCAGACTCGGCCCTCTTAAATCTTTGAATCGTCTCCCACGTTTTCAAATCTCTTTCCTCCTGAAGTTGCTTCGACTTCGTAGCTAACACCTCCAGTCGGAAACGTTGCACTTGCTGTCGCATTTGATCCTCACGTTGTTTCCGTATTTTTTGCTTTTCTTGATATCGTTCCTCTTGCTCCTCCTGAGCTTTTTTCAATAGTTGTTCCTCCATATCTATCTTTCTCCTTATCGACTTCAAAACCACGCCGTACTTTTCAGCTGTTAAAATAATCAATCGTCTAATCGTCTAAATAATAAAATATATATGTAAATTGGAATGAAATTGAAATACAATTACCTATTAGTTGAGATTTCTGCTCTCTTTCTTCGTCTTCCTTGTGCTTCACTGCTTTGTGAAGCTTTTGTATACGCGTTTTAGCATTCCGATAAATTTCGTTTGCACGATCTTCGAATTCTTCTTCGCGTTTAAGCTCCAGATCGAATTGTTTCTTCTCCTCTATCGCGTCTTTAAAAAATTGCTTTAATTTTTGTTTCTTGTTTTGCAACTACGAACATATTTATATCGCATATACATTACGAAAAATAATTACCAAAGAAATATCGTTTTAGATCATAAATATATAGAAATATAAGTCTTCTTTTTTAGCTATTAATTATTAAACATAAATTTATAAGGAATATTACATATTAATTTTTAAAGACTGACTTGTTGCGCTTCAAATTCTTTAATATCTTGCAAGTATTTTTCCATATTTATTTGATCTTGTCTATCAGCTTCGAATACCTCTCTCTCCTTCGCTGCTTCGGCATTCTTAGTTTCTTCGATTCTAACAACGTCGGGAAATTAAGTTATTAAATCAAATAAAGAAAATGTTTTCTACCACGTATATAAAATGTCGTAAAATTTTACTGTTTCTTTAATTCGAAGGCATAATGCCTTCTTTTCTGCAACTGCTTTTCTGTTTTATGTTTCATTTCCTCTTCGTATTTTGCTAAATCCTCTTTCATTGAATTCACGTAGGCTATTTCTTCCTCTTTATCTATGTTTTTCAGAGTTTCCCGAAATTTTAGTTGAGCATCCAACTCTCTATAACACTAACGAAATCATAGTTAACAATTCCAAATCTATTGTCAGTGGTATGATATATTTCTCTGACGAGAAAATAAAAAGAAAAAGGCAGCTGGATGAAAATCAAAATTTTTGTGTTACATTTTTTAGTCTCTAAATACCTCAGAAACGAGAAGGCCTTGATTAATTCGTCTACACATTGGTTTCCTGTAAAGAATAAACCTTTTCGCTTGTTTTATTATTTCTTCCCTCTCTGCTGCCTTCTTTTCAGCAGCTTCTCTTACGAATCTTTCTCTTTCTTCCTCTTCTCGCTTTTCTCTAGCTAAACGTTCCTCTCTTCTTCTACTCTTGATATTCTGTTACAGGAAACTATTTTTATAAAATCTTGGAGCCATTCTTTATAAATAATATCTTCTTACGATATCGAATAATTTGATACTCGACCGACAATATCAAAAGAAATAATTTGTTTGACAAAAGTAATATATAAATTACTCTAGAATAAATATCTAATGGAAAGGATACCTCTTTAGTAGATGTTATCTTTTCTTCCTCCTTCTGTTCCTCCTTTGCAGTTTCGTTTAATTTTACATCTTTTGTTTCCTGTTTCTCCGCGAATAAAGCAGGCTGATGAATTGAATTTGGCGAACTTGTTGGAGTTATTGTCTCTACAGTACTTTCTGATATCTAACAGTTTGAGTAAATTATCTTGTTACTCGATGAATTAAATTGTACTGTTTAATTGAACGAAAAACTAAGAGGAAAAAATACACTGATAATAGGAAAATCACATACCTTAACACTTTTCATTGGTTTCATTTTATTCCGGTAACACACGGTAGGTGTTACAGCTTGAACCATTTGATTTTGAACCATAATTGTAATTTCTCTAATATAATGTTAGTATTATTGCGTAGTAATATAAATAAAACGACAAATGAATGAGATTGACGTAAGTTGCGCGGTTTCTTTCTTTACTGATATTGCGAATAACTTTAAACGGCGCAATCGTTGTCTTGGAAACTAAATTGGAACCAATCGATAGGATTTATGGATAGAATAAAGTTAATAAAAGTCACATAATATCTTTCGTTACAGATACAATTCTGAGTGAAAAATATTTGAATGTTTCAAGTTAATAAAGTGGAACATTTGATTACATTGAAATTATACAATAAGTGTAAGAACAATAATAAATTCAATAGATATAATTATATTTCTCTGCTAGTAAAATATTTGATATACGAGAATTACATTTTTACAGTATTTTATGTTTGAAAGTTTAACATTTCCTTATTATTTGCTTAAAATAATGAAAAATAATAATCCAATAGTCTATAGATTTCGTGTTTTATTATATCTATTAGGAATCAAAAGATAATATTCCTTTTACAGTAGAGTGATTTTACTTGAACTTAAACGTACATATATATGTATCAAAATTTATGTTCAAATTGGCTTTGTAATTTAAAACTACTATATCGATTATTACGTCGGTAATGTAGTACACCATAAACTAAGAGCTGCAACGCACTCTGGTTAATAAAAATGGAATACGTAAGTACATATATGTGTATATGCACATGTAATTATATTGCTTGTTGATGATTTGTGTCAACGAACTTTTCGAGTTTATAAAGCAAATTATTGGGAACATTGAGAAAATAATTAATAATACCTGTTATTAATATAATTATTTGCTGCTATTGACTTCGAAGTAAGTAGATTATGATATACAAGTACATAAATATACATATTTGTTTATATATTTTTTAAACTTCATTTATTAGGTTATGCATATCGTCTTTATATACAAACATTACTTTCTCGCATTTATTAGTTATTCTTAATTATATTTAATATTACAGATTAGATATAAGGTGGATTAATATTTGTTCTTGATGATTAGCTTCTAATATATCTCTTAAAGTTAGTTTCTCCGTTCGATCATTTAAACTCACTATCTCTATGATTGGAAGAGTAAATAAAATTATATTAATTATTACAGATGAATTTACATTATATGTAATAATTATATGAACAGCAATAGTCGTGTTTCTTCTGAGTATATTTTTATTGTTGCATTTCAAATATGTAACGGAAACGTTCAATTGGCGCCAAAGCAGGAACGATATATGTACTTATCGATATGCATTCTGCTTGCGATTCTCGAAGTAAAGCGGTTAGTATAGTTCAGAGTAGTGAGCACTTTACGTTTATGACATATCACGCGTATTTCTGTGAAAAAAATTAAGACGTTTTGTTCATATTCATTGATTACTCAAATTATTATTGTGTATGATTTGATATACTGATTTACATGAAAACAAGAAAAAGAACAATATCATGGGTATGCGTTTATTTTGCGTTTAAAACGAGTCTCGAAATTTCTCATTTTACTCATTGCCACTAAGATTCGTTTTGGCTATTTGTAATTTGATTATTATTGATTATCATAGTATATTTCCTATACTTTCTTACAAATCTTGCAATTTCCAAGGTATAGGCGTAAATTTAGTATAATATTGTTAATAATACTATTCACGGGAATATTAATTTTTCAATAAAATCGAAGCAAAATTTTGCTGAACGTTCTTATATAGTGTATGGATTAATTGTTTAGTCCAGGGTACCATGCATATTTTCATTATAAATATTTGTTAATTAATAAATAGTTAATTAATAATGAAATAATAGTCTAATTTTTTAATAGATTATTGTTAGTATATTTTACGTATTTTGTATTTTGCAAACAAGACATTCAAAAACTTTACAATCATCTATATTTCGACGAAATTATTTTACATAATACAAATACAATGAATACATAATGAAATACATACACACAAATCCCGTTATAAATCGATTGATCATTTGTGCATCGGTAATAGTGGAAACGATACAGAAACCATAATCATCCATTATACACTGCATAAAATACCAAACACCATTTTCTTCGCTTCTTTACGTATTCATTAATTTTCTTTATATTTTTCACAAATTTAATAATCAATTAAATTTCAATTCGAATAATCAGATTTTATTTGACTAATGTTCAAACATTTTGTGTCTCAAGAGTTTAAAGAAACTGCCGCAAGATGGCCGCGGAGCGTGGTCGTGCACTTGTAATGACAACACGTGCTACAGCTGAGTGGCGGTCTCCTTCTCGGAAAAGTGAGTATAATCGTGTTTTAAGAGTGTTTGCCATTTTCCTGTGCTTACCTGCCTTCTATCCATTATTGTATCTGCCTCGTGCTCCGAATCGTGCCTCCATGTTCCTCGGAATATGAATATACTCTGGAAATATTTCCCCATTTACCCGATGCTCGCACATGTGTGGACAATGATACTCCAATAAATTACAGATCGGTAAATAATCTTAATAGAGAATAATATTTATTAATAACAGACAGTAATAATAAATGACGTACGAACGCTTGTGGGAAAACGATAGCGGTTAAGAATATAGATATTTTCGGTTAAAGTACCGCTTGAAATGGATCGTACTTTCCTTCCTGCACTAACCTAACCCTTTACACACATGTACATTTCGAAGCATCATTAAGTAACACACTATAACACGTAAAGTGTGTTTCAACACGGATAATATGGTAGATTGAAAAACATTATTTTAGTGCTGTATTTTAGTTCATGATTAATATTAAAAGGCTAGTGAACATATTAATCGGAAATTGTTAACTTAGAGCTGGAACCAGGTGGAGGTACGATTTGTTCGTATCGATTGTGATTTATGTGTCGATCGTGCGTATCGGAGCAGTGTGACATTGTTACATTTGATTAAACAAAATGTACTGACTGTTCTTCTTTTGTTGTTGAATGATAAATATTTGCTATATTTATGCTATATCTGTATTTGAAGAAAGTTGCTTTCTCGTGCGAAAATACGCAATTTATTTCGTATATTTTGTTCATTAATGTTAATTCTGCGGTGGAATTATTATTATTATTAATTCTGTTTATATATGTAAATGCATTGTGTTAAGAAAGGGTCAAATATACAGTTCATTTTTTGAAAAATATCGTATGTTAACGCCTTATATAAATAATAAAGTGGATTGCGAAAGATTATATAAGATAATTATAGATTATGATAATGATAGATAATATATGATTGGAGTACATATCGTATTACGCAATTTTGAAGTAATATCAACTTATCCAAAATATCGTAATATGTATATGATAATTATTAAGGGTTCTCAAACTGTTGGGAATCACTTTTGCAATTCCAATTCATTCAAACTGGTATTCCTATTTAGGAGAAATGAGCACTGTAAATTTAAGAATATTAGTTAAGAGTATATCAGTACAGAAATAATATTTTTAACAATATACGCGTATTGTAATATATTGTTGTCAACATTATATCACGAAGAATTTGCTATATTTACAATCTTAAGGAATTATGTTATTTCAGGTGAAGGCGAGTGGCGGGAAAGTAATGTTTTACTTTGACATCAGAGAAGGCTGTTAGAGTGAGTACACTATGAAGTTTCTCAATTCTTTATTGTTTTAGTTCTATTTATCGTAATGTTTAATTCATTCGCATGACTGAATCTCAGTAGTGTATCAATGTATGTGTATTAACCAAAAATTATTTTCTCTATAATATTGAATAATATTAAAATTTATGCAGTGGCTTCCGCATTAATAGGAGACGATATATTAATTAAAGTTAGCAATCAACAATTAATTGGTTTGTTCGATCGAAAAAAGTACTGTATCTAAAGATGCAAAGTTGCGTGTAAGAGTTTAATTACAGGAGAAGAATAATTAATTGGTGAGGCAGGGTGGGAAGAATTAATAAGTATGAAACTTTTCAATGAAATATATATTTATTAAAGATCTAGAATTTTCTTACATCTAGAGTAAATATCACAGGTACACGTTTCTCTATCACAAGATTCTCTACTCAGCTATTTTCTTGTGTTGATAGGTTGATAATTATCGACGAGAATCAAAATTTCCAGATGATTGTCAAACACAAAAATTAATACAACAGGCTGAGTTAGCACACACATAACAACGTTTTTAGCGCGAGAATGAATCTTTCTCAAGTCGATGTATACGCGAAATTGTGACGTAATCGACGCGAGGAAACATATAATCGACATGTCGAGTTGCACGACTGTTCTCGCGCCAAAATGGACAAAATAAAAATATTCTCGATAAAAGTATGAAATAAACAATAGAAAATTCTAACTGTCAAGTAAATTAAAGCTCTAGCCGCTAACGCGGACACGTCATTACGTTTCAATTAGTAAACATACAAAATCTATCCGTAAGACGACATTACAAAAAGGAAGATATTTCGATAATCCTCCTACTTTTTGTCTCACTCCAAAGTGTCTTGAGCAAATAGAAAGTCTTAAGTCTATTTCTTTTCTTCGCCTTCGTCTTCTCGATCCTCGTTCCTTCAGGAATCTGTATTTGCACATATTACGGGAAATGATATTTCACCGTCGTTAATTTTAGAAGAAAAGAATTCCACGAAGAGGAGCCGAAGTTTCCATTCCGTCACGACTTGCTTCGAAGGCGCGCGAATTATTCGCTCAAATCACAGACAAAATTGCAATACCGATAATGGTTCTTCGCATAATGGACTCCTCTTAAGATTCAGCCACGGTAATTTCGTTTCTCCGTGAGCGAGGGTCCGATTGCTTTCCATCGAGAACTCGGTTAACCGAGTATACGATGACTTTGCCCGTTGAGATCGTTCGTCCTCTTGTTTACCACGGTCTCCAGATCGGCTCGTTGGGTTTGGCAACCTGCAGGAGACCTTGATGATTCTGCGAGATGCCTTCGATGTCGATTCTAACTGGAGACGGTTGGCTGGAAGCCGGAGTGAGGGGCATCGAGTATTCGTCGGAGCTGAGCTCGCTGCTCGAAGACGGCGAAGATTGCGGCGCGGCCACGTGTATCGTTAGGGGGCCAGTTTTGTCCATGGAATTCAGCTTGTGACCCAAGTGGGTCATCAATTTGGTCCCCAAGGCAACGTCGACGCCCGGAGTGGCGGCCAGGCAGCGGCTAACCTCGTTGGCACAATGCGTATACCCGGCTCTGAATCGATCCGCGTCGATCACCGGATTCGCCGAAAGACGCTGTTGTCTTTGGAGCTTGTGAAGATGACGCACAGTCAATTCCAGAATGTCGGCTTTTTCTAACTTGGCCACGTTCTCGCCGTCGCCGGCCAACGCTGTGACCATCAGGTCCTTCAGCTCGTCCAAGCACCGGTTGATTCGTGCTCGGCGTTTGCGTTCCAGCATAGGTTTCATCACCTGTAAATTCAAAGGAACGAACCATTATAGACGGTCGTTTGAAAAGGCGAATCTTTTAATTCGAAGAAGAAGAAGAAGAAGAAGAAGAAGTAGTTTGGCTCACAGTTATACTCGACTCTGGTTTAACTGTATTCTAGTTCCAATGATATTCCAATAGAATAGAAAACCATTTGAGTAGATAGGAAGAGGCATTGGACGGAAACTTAAGGACGCTTACCTTTCTGTATTGATAAGTCCTGGAGATCGGTTGCTCCTGTCCATCAACCATCATAATCTGCTCGTGCATCTGCATGATTAATCCTTTCGTCGAGGGGTTGCTTCACACACCGATTAACCAACGTCGCACTGATTACGATTCGCTTATCGCGATATCACACTTTTTGTCCAACTAATTATTATCTCTGATGTCACACAACGAGTTTTTTTTAGCAAATGATTATTCGGTCGATTCTACGGGAAAGGTATCGAAAAACTGGTATCTCCGACGCGTCTCCCGTTCGAACTTCGTGAACGATCACAGTGATTGTGGTGGCTGGTCGGGCGAGGCTGTAGTTTATATAGTCAAGGACCCATCGGCAGGGTGGGGCGAGGGGCTGCTGTCAGGGTCCCTAGTGGGGGACAGGCCTTCCGTGGGAACGGTCCGTAGAGGTTGGTTCCCAAGCAAGCACACCACCTGTAAGCGGCAGCTGCCAGACACGCGCCCACACCAAGCCATCGTCACCGTTTCTTTGTCCTCGTTGCACCTACCGTTCGAGCCCGTATTTCCTACCTCTTCTGATACTCCTCGGGTAGTCGTGCCACGGTATGCACGGCTTAACGTTCTCTTCTCTTTCTCTCCTAACTCCTTTCGGCTTGCTGTTTCACGAACGTGCGCTCATACGGAAGGACCCAGTATCCACGTCCTCTCTGTCTCTCCTGCAAGAGTAAACTATACAGCAAAAGAGAAAAAGGGAAAGAGAGCGAGACCCCTTCTCGTTCTACCTAGTCTTCCTCCTTTTTCCATTCTAGTGCCCCGAGGAGGGTATACAACTCGTGCTACGTCTTCTTATCGTAATCTCATCCTCGTCGTACCTTCTCACCGGCCGATAGTTTTATCCTCGTCGAAGAGGAGCAGCCTGGAGGAGCGTGCTGGGCACAAGTCCGGCGTCCTCCCGATCGCAATCCCACTAGTTACACGTTACTGAATCACGGTACGTGCGTCTATGCTACCAAGCCACCGCGAAATCATAGCACCGTGGCCGGTCGCGCTCGCGCTCATCGTTTCCTCTCCGCCAATTGATCAATCATTTTCTGCTGCGTATTAACTCCGGTGTCGCGTGAGAGACACGCCGCGGATGCGGACACAAATGTTGCGCGATAAAACTCTGCGATATGAAAAGGATGTGATGAATCGTTTATTACGAGTGTCGCGTGGGCGTAGCACAGAGTCTTCGTTGGCCGCCGACCGTATTACCGAATGCGACAATTAGCACGGTCGTCTAGGCCTTCTTTAAGACGTATACCTTAACGTCCGATCGTTGTTCGAAGCGTACTTTTACAGATACCATGATTATTTAGGTTCTTCTTGTCTCTGAAAGCGGTCGAACGTGTAGTTTTAACGATACGCACGTTTACCTTCTGGTTTCTTCGATCGCTGAAAATTGAACGCATCAAAATTGTTCGTCATTGTACGATCGTTGTTGAAAACATGGTTTTAGATGGCCGATGATTCAATTTTGAATTTGTCTGAGAGAATCGTAAGGGTTGAATAATTTATGTTCGACGGTACTCTTATATTACGGTTTCTTCGTTGCTGAAAGAAGCTTACGATGTCATGTTTAATTTATATTCACTTATTTAGGAAACCGTAATCGTATTTTTCCTCGCGCAATCATTATTCGAAGAACACTTGCAAAGGAACGGTACTCTGCTTGTTTTTTTCCGTTTTTCGTTTGCAGGAACCGCAAGCACTGAAAATGTGTTTTTAACGATATGCTTACAAAGTCATTATCGTTTCTTGATATTAAACGCTTGACACAAAGGAGAAGAAGAGCGATCAGTTTTGTTCTCAGCGCACGGATAAATCTCGCGATATTCTATCACGTTTGGACCAAACTGAATTGGCGGATAATAGAAAAGCGTGAGAGATCGATCTGTTTAAGCGAATATTTCATTCATCGATCGAGACTACAGGCAATTTTCAACGACAAATGATATTATGCCGACGAAATGATCTAATTTCTGCAGTGTAACGATTTTCTATTTACGCAGTATTTTTTAATTGACCGCTATCGACTATAAGGCCAAGGCTGTGTGTATCGTTAGTTTCAGCATTTCGTCGAATGATCACAGTTACAAAACCGGAATCCCTTTCCGTAAGATTATTTGAAAATTATACAAATGAGTTACGAATGTGCGTGTCATTCTTCGATTCTCGGAACAATCTTTCGTTTATCGATCTCGAGAATTTCTCTGTCGGCGGTGCAATTACACGCGACGCCACGCTCGCAGAAGTGATTTTCATGCGTCAACGTATGTACCTATGTATACGGCTCGATTTAAAGCCGCGCACGAACGAAAAGATTACAGATTTTCAGTTTGGCCAATTGATCGCCGTCGAAAATTGGTCGAAAGTAGCCCTCGGGTGGATTTGTTCGGGCCGAGGTTTAATTTCGCGAAGACGATCGTAAAATCGTCCTTCGCTTTGGATAGTCATCGTCCGGAATGAATAACTCGGCGTGCCTCACGTGTACATCCTGCCGCTTGCTGCAAGCACTTCCAGATACTAATTTCGTCCAGGCTTTTGCTGAATTATACACTTCGTACCCCCCTCCAATCTTTCTCTATCCTTCTCGGTTTGCGTGGCCATTCCTTCAATTATTCTTTTTTTCGCCTCTTTCTCCCATCTTTTCCCTCCTCGTCTCGGCTCTTTCTGCCAACTACCACGCTTATTTCTCCGCCAGTGGGGCACTTAAACATCGTTCGCACCGAATAATTACGCACGTTAGTTCCATCCTTCTTCTCCTGTCTCGGTTCTCCCTCGTCCGACCACCTTCTTCTTGCTACTGCGATTTTACGAGGCATCCTTCGTCTTCTTCTTCTTCTTCTTCTTCTTCTTCTTCTTCTTCTTCCTTCTTTTCTTCTTCTTCTTGGTCTTCGTGTCCATACCTTCCTCGGCTTCCTCTCTTTTTTCTTTCTTTCTTTCCTCGCTACTCCCTTCAGCCAGCCAATTGCACGTGTCCCTAACGACGCCGGCACCTCCGTAGAACTTACGCGATGCCGAGATAACGCGAAACTCCTCGGTCTCTTCTTTCTCTTATTCTTTGTTCCGCGGATGTCCAGCAGCCTTTTACCTGCTTCATTCCCTTGTCGCTCGCATCCGCGGATTCCAATTAGCTGCTGGTGCTTCGGGCAATGGTTAACGTTTTGCGGTTCTACGTATATAAGTATGTAGGCAATGGTCAGTTGCGTTTGAATTTCCATTTAAACGGAGAGTTTATACTTTGCGCGCGTTTCGCGATACTCTGCGACGCAATTCTCACTTGGCGTACTTCGAATTGACGATATCGAGGACTCTTTGTAATTGGAGTGTAGCTGGCGAGGAGGTCAAATTTTCTATGCAGGATATTTTCATTTAAATAAAGCACATACGATGAGATACGATGTTGCATTACTTTTTGTCGTAAACGACAAGACAGATAAAAGATGACGAAGCTTTTCCCAGTCGTCGTAAAGAATTACAATAAATAATTCATAGCTGGTGATTAATGGTAATGAAATCATACTGATAGCGTGTCTTGTCTCTTGTAATACTAATCGCAAGAGCTGCACGTTGATAAATAATCTTTCAAAATTTGAGACGATTTTTAACTCGCATAAATTACACCTGTATATTTATATCGTCTAATTATCGGCGAGAAAAATTAATCGATTTAAATAAGTCGACTTGACAACTAGCGAAGACGAATGCATCGGTTAAATTGATCGAAACAAATTATCATTACTCGATGTGTCGCTGCTACCTCGAATCTGTATAAAGTTACCCATCTCGTTTGTAAGATTGCAATTTATAATTTAACCACCCGGTAAATGAAATCTCCGCGTGTAACAGTATACGTTGATTGGTTTCCCTGAGAGCGCAAAAAGTGATAATGAAAAATGTTGATCGAAGTCTTAGGGCTGTTTCATACCGATCACATTGCCGGTGTAATAAAGCAGCAAAGATTATGCGATTGAACGGCGAAAAGCCGTAGCCGCCTATTGAAACCTAGTGGATTGTTCTGGTTAACGTTCGAGAAACGACAGTCGCACGAAATCGAGACGACACTGACGAATCGAAACGAATGAATGCGGTGCATTTCTCGCATTCCAAAACGGGGCTACCGTTATCGCAAGTGCAGTCGTTGCGACCTGAAGCATGCGCGGTCATTTGCCACTCTTTTCACTTTCTCGTTTCGTTTTTAAATTAATCGCGAGGATAAAAGCGAACGAACTAAGTAATAGGCTCTCCCACGATCATTTTATATTTCAATGTATTCAGCACCTTCCGTTTTTCCTGTTTTTCATCGATGCAAAATTTCAAATAATTTCGCGACAGATTAGCGAGCGGTCGAAGTACGTTTTCTAATCGACGATTATTTTTAATGTCTCTGCTGCTACGAGGACGATTATACTTTGTAAAATGTAGCCTTGTCCCCTCTCTATGTCTGGAAACAAATTTTCGAATTTACGTAATGCTCGTTTTTCGCTGTTCAATTGAATAACGAAGTGTCGCTTCTCTTATGTTTCTCATACGTTTGAAAATAAATTTCTAATTAACGCGAAATCTGTTGGAATATTTATTAAAAAAGAAAAAAAAGAATGGGAAAATAAAATACGTCCAGCTATCGATCGTAGGATCGTACAACTATTGTTAATGATATCTGTCCCATGTGGATTACCGCGATCAACGACAACAGTCCATTAGAACGATGCCAATCGGTGAAACAAACTTAATACGGCCACGTGCCGACTCGATTTCAAGTCAGCTTCCTCTCACGTGCCGTTCATAGTTCATTGTTCGTTGTTTTTGCACGATTCGGGTGGGTAGAGAAGTTCCAACTGCGTCGGCGAATAATACAAAGTTAATTCAACGTCTCGATTAATCCACGTGGAGGATTACGCGCATTATACAATAGCTTCTAGACGATGACCGCACGTGCTGAACTCGTGTAGGACTTACGTCAGTCATCCAACCAGATATACACATATTATGCGTAACAGAGTACGCAAGTGCAATCAATATATTCACGATGTAACCTATCCTTTATGTCCGTATGTTTAATTTATTTTCGTTAGAATACATACGATTACGAATACATAGATTACGTTTCGTTAATATGAAGCGATCGCAACGTTTCCAATATTTCCATATTTCGTGCGTATTTCGCGCGATACTTTCGTCGAGCTATAAATAAAATTATCCATTTTTAACTTACTTTCTTTTTATCGAAAACGACGGTGTTCTTACTTTTTAGTTTAGAAAGCAGAGAAACAGAGAAACGCAGAAAATGCAGAGATACGAAGCGAATGGAAAAATTCTAGAAAAATAGAATAGAAATAGTATCGGAGAAGGTCCATTTTTAGCTTCTATTTTTCGAAAAGCGGAGTACTAACCCTGATTTATAAATAAGTATATTTAGAATTAGCGATTTAACTTATATTATATTTACGTTTGCAAAAATTTAGTTAGTTAGTCGAATAAATGATAATAAATTTGCTCGATCGATTCTTTAATAAAAAGTAGGATATTCTTTTACTTTGTGTATCATTGTCACGCATACAGAGTAAAACTTTCCAAGTAAAACGTATCGTTTCGGATCACGGAACACGTGCGGCGTTAACAAGTTTTCTCACAGCCATGAAATTTCCCATGTTCCGTGCATGCTCGCGGTTATCATTTATTCCGACGACATGTAAGAGGAAGAGAGAGAGAGAGAGAGAGAGAGAGAGAGAGAGAGACTTATTAGCAAGTACATCAGCTGTTGGTGAACATATGTCGCCAGTCGCTTGGCTCGTGCCAACGAAATCGTGATCCCCTTCTTTTCTATCTCGAATATCAACCCCTGTGACATCGGTTCGCACGCGTCGATTTCCGGTTAGCTAATATCTGAGGGGTTTTCATAGGGGCTATCCCCACGGATAACGATTGTATACTTGTTACTGTTCCTTATGATAGTTCTTCCCCCCTCCCCCTCCCCCTCGTGATTCAATGTTACCTAATTCGATGTCGTTGATCGTGAGAGTATTATTTATTATTTAAATCGATGAAAATTGAAGTTTAATAGGAAATTATAACGGCTTTTGTGTACGTAGGTAAATAACAGATGGCTGATATTTATGGAATCTCATATTTTCGACAAAGTTGAGGAAAATCCACAGTCGTGTATTTTCAAGATTAATTAAGCATTCGTTCGAAGTTTCTTCGGGTCCTCTGTATTTGCACGAGCAAAGAGGATACATCTGGAACGTGTTTACTATTATGATGGATTGTTGTTATTATAGGTACCCTATTCTATTGTCATGGTATTAAGTGGCCTGTAACCAAGTGTTGGAGAATTTAGCCTGGGATTATCCAATTACCACGTGACCCGGTCGTTTCGTTACTGTTTCTAATTGTATTGCCGTGTATTAACCTGACGTTCAATAAGACCCGAGTCCCAAGAGGACTGTAAATTTGCGGATGAAAATTAATGTGTGTACGTGAAGGTCTACCGCTTGTTGTTGGCGTCGTAGGTTTGTATATTACCATTACAGCTCGAAGAGTCATAAAGACCTAAACTTGGAGAGGTTGCTTTGTTCCACAGAAACCGGGGTTCTCTTTCTTGCGTTCAAAACGTGAATTCATTTGTCTTGAAGAAAATCGAATCGATATTTTTACCGTACGGTGAAACAATGATCAAAATTCGCTCGTCAGGATCACTGGATGAAAGGAATTGTCGAAATTCTTTTGAGCGAAACACGCTCGTTTGCCGGGCTGTTCGTGTTTAGAAGAGGTAAAATTTGCATGCTGTGCCGTTAGCATCTCCTGACGCAAACACGGCGGACCTTCTGACCTACTGTTCGCTCCGAGTAACCACGAAGAACAACAAGAGGAGAAAAAAAGAAGGAGAAGTGAGAGCATTCTCACGGAATGTCGAGTTCACCTGGCGGCGTGTGCACACACCGTGTGCACTTCGCCCTATTTAAATGGCCTTTTCTGCCCTTCCCCTTTTTTAATCGAATGCTACCTCGTGGCACGTGCTCGCAATACCCGCTCCCGACACACGTCATCACTTCCGTGTACGCACGGTGACCTCGCTCCGCTTCCGCAGGATCTTCCGGTAAAACCTGAATCGCCTAGCTTCCTCCGACCTTCCACCTCTTCATTTTTTTCCCCCATCGAAATAATACTAATCGCGCAACAGGATACTCCTTGTTTACTTGGAACTCGGCATCCTTGAGCAGCAAAATTTCATTCTATTTTTTGGAAAATTTGGTCGTCTGCGGTGTTTTTTTTTTTTATGAAAGATATATATTTTGTTGTGAATTGAATAGGAATAGAAAGAGAGTTTTATGTTTAAATAATAAATTGCCAGACTTGGACAGATACTAAGTAGAATTATTATTTTGTTTCTGTCAGATGAATGACGGGCAAATGTTTACGCATTCAAATTCAGGAATATTTCATAAGAAAATATCAAACGTAAAATAACATGAAGAACATGAATCGAATTACCATTGTGCGAGAGTGTACGGACTGAATGTGATTTTAACGAGTTGTTTGAGGACTTCAGCACGTGCGTCGAGTCATCGCATAATAGCGAGGTAGAATTGCTTATTGATCATATCAGACATCCGATGCTCGGTTGTTGAGAATTTTTGCGTGTCGTATCGTTACGCGTTTCATCCATTCAAGCTGATTTGCAAGCATCTGATCAACGTTTCTCGCCATGTCAGAGAAACTTTATGTCGAGAATATCGATTTCAAGCGATGAGTATCGATTTTTCGCAGAGAATCTTTAAATTAAATATTTCGAAACACAGAAACGTCCCGTGCAAAAAATTGCAAAACCACGCAGAAGACGATGTCGAAGGTGGACGAATACAAAAGATGCGCGTGAAAAATTCTACGGTAAAATCTGTACAAAAAAAATTAGAGAATCGTACGAAAGATAAGCTCGAATATCTCGATGTGAAATGCAGTTATTATACAATGACTTGTATATACGAATTGGAAAAATTTGTTTAAATTACACGATACAATTTACACGAATAAATAATACCGACAAATAAATAAATATATTTAATCCATAAAGTGGAACATTTCGATGGGCATTGCAAACGAGTCGGTGTCAGGTTAGGAGTTAAAATCGATAGAGAGAGAGAGAACTGCTAGCTAACGTCTTGAAAGAAGGGGCACGAAGTGGCTCCGATAGGGCCCCAAAGGCGTCCATTGTGGGGTCTTATGCTGAAGATTGCGCACGTGCTCGGTTTTCCCACGCGTATAGCACGCAGCCGCCGGTCTGCGCTCAAGGGGGAGGACACCGAAGCTGAAAAGGAACAGGGCGCATTGTGTCGAGCACGGGCCTGAGACACTGGAAATTAAAGGCCTTCTCTCATCTTCGTCTTTCTTCTTTCCACCCACGGGCAAACATTGACCAGCATAAATTGCTGGTAGTGTAGGAATAAAAGGAAACGATCTCCAGGCAGTTTTGTTCCTTTCCGACCAGTCTAAATTGCTCCAAGAAAATCGCTTCTCGGCTACTTTCTACCTGCGAATGTACCGTTTAACGCTATAAATCTATAAATCTGAATCCTTCGGTTTCTTATTTCGGGAACACTAATGTATCACTGTTAAGTACTTTACAGTTTCGCTCGTTTAATACATAATCTGTTCGGTATTGAAAATATAAGAGAAGTGTTAACTCTATCGCGGAAGTAAGTTTTACAAGTGACAGTTATTTATCATTTTTATTCATCAAAGAGGCACAGAGTAATCCAGTTCTGCGATAGCGTGGAATACAAGCAAGCAAGACTTGCAAAATCAGTCTAAATTGTTGTTATTTGGCTAGTTCAGATTGTCAAGAGTTTGTTCACGTTCGATATCTTTTGACTCGTACTTTATTCGCTTTATCTATCTCTTTCATTGAAGATACCTTGAAGTTTGGATAATAACAATTTTTAGTCGCTTTCTGTCTCGTTCTTTGAAACCAAAATCGCAACAATTGCGTCTAGTAAGCATTTATACGGACGCACCGTGTGCGTCAGTGGGATATATCCTTTAGTTTATGCCATTACCGCTACGTGTTTCGTATAGCGAGATCTCTCGTGTAAAAAAATTCTGAATACGTAGAGCTACGTAGCCATTAAAAAGGAAGAATCAGGACAAGAAATCTGAGGAATCCTTTTTGGTTATTCGACGTGGCAAGCAGATTAGGATGGATTTTGCCGTTTAACGTTGACCGTGACGCAGCTTTCAGAAATGTAACCGAGGACCACCTACGCCGGATATGTCCGCAGGTATATTTGATAGACGCGGCCGTTCCTTATCCTGAAATTCCAGCAGAGCTGACTCACGGTTCTCATAATTTCTTTCGAAATTGAGACGAGAGACCCTTTAAGGAAGTCGTCGACGATGACCGAACGAAATTCGTATGCACATGTCGCGTTTCACGCTGCGTTACATGTGCGTTTCGTCCATTTAATTTCTTCGTAATTTGCGACGGCATTTATCGTTCTCTCGTGACTTCGATTGCTTGCAGACCGTGTTCCGAATGTAGTCCAACAGCAGCCATTATAAATTCCTTACGTATAATTTCTTCGATAGTGACAATAACGCATTTTTCAATCGAGATCAATGTACAAACATGTCCACTTGGTTTAAAAATGAGAGAAGCGGAGGAAAATAAGAGTCATAATTTTATACAAATCGCGAAAGGTGAAATCTCACCCCTGAATTTCTCATTAAGATATATGCCATCGTTTCATTATCAACGATAATTGCTTGAAATTTATCGTTTTCAACCGAGCACGTTGCTTGTAATCTTCCTCTTCTTAAAATTAATCTTCCCAGCTTAAAGTTAAATCTAAACTACCACGTGAAATTGGCAACAAACTCGTCGAACAAAATTTGAAATTCGTCTCATTCGGCGAATGATCGTGACAATTTTATCGAATTTTTAGAAGCTGACACCAAGAAGAAACGTTAGATTTGAACGTATACGATCCGATTAAAGACATATCCTTTCGTCAGCTGAATAAACTCGTCGATAACGTTAAAAACAGCTAATTAGATGAAATTTCCTTTCGTTATTGCACAATTTTCTTCGTTGACAGTTTAGCATTCGATCGCAACAACTCTCACGATAAAGACGTGGTTATATCGAGAATTTAATTCCTCGCAGCAACGTTGGGAAAATTTAAGCGTTACGTAGCTGCGATTATAACTGCGAATAAATATGGCAATTAAGAGTCCCTCGCATCTGAAATTGATTAACCGTAAATACGGTCTGACTCATCGAACGAAACCCAATTTCTCAGGTTTCCAGTTACACGTATACATCCCCCTACAGCCCTTCCTCCGCTTGGTATCACGAGGTAGTACTTTGTCGACTTATTAACGAAGCGACAAGCGCGACAGCCACTTAAAAAGGCGTCGCCGAAACTCTCATGATTTCTTGTTAATCGAGCCGGAAGCTCTCGTTAAGGAGCACCGGTTAATTGCTACTGGCTCTGTCCATCGCATAAAAATATGTACCGTCCTCTCATCGATAGGGTTCGCTTCTTACAACATTATTTCTGCTTGTTTAAACGTCCCCTATACATTTATAATGTACGCCGATATATTGGGTTGGCAACTAAATGACTGTGAATCTTGTCATTAGGTGGTATTGATAAAATCCACAATCACTAACCCAAGTTGCTAACCCAATACAGTCGGAAAGAAAAATAAGTTTAGAGAACTAAGGAGAATTAGTTCAGTTTATAAAGAAATATCAGTTTGTTGGAAAAGATTCTTTCGTTTTATAAGGGATTCTTTTTTATTTGGTAGACTTTTCACAATCGATTCTCATTGACAATTATAAGTAAATTATTTTGGCGTGCTACTGTAACTTGCATTATAAGAGTTTACGGTATGTTCGATTCTAGTTGAATCTAATGTTTAAATCTAAAGGCTTCTTAGTCTGCGGATCTGATCCGTCGTGTCAAGTAATTGGGTAACTAATGAGTTTTGGTAGCGGGAACGATAGATGCGAAAGATCTTTTGCTTTATATTATTTTGTCGAATTACGCGCGATTCATTTTGCTCTGTCGAGATAAACACCGTGACGTTTCACAGACTTGGTTTCACGTTTGTGTGAAGGTGCACTGTTGTAAACGAAAGCAGTAGCTCTTCGAACGACATAATAGAAATGGGATAAAAACGAGTCATAATTAAAACACGTATATGGAAGTTACAAGACTCGGATGCTTCGGTGATCCTCGTGTATGCTTGCGATAAGTATCTTGCTACGTCTATGTATATTTTCAGATACGTTTGAAATTTCATCGACGCAATCACGATAGCCGTACCTCGTTAGAGTGCTGGTGAAATTTCTTCCCGCTAATTGAAATTAATATACTTTCATTTTCGTACAAACAAGTCGTATTTAACGAAAGCTCGTTGATACAACTATTTCCACTACCTGTCCACTTATCTTTGTCCCCGGCTGTATGCGCCTGTAGACGTGTACACATAAGCGTGTACCGTGTACACACGTACAACGTACGCGTACGAATGAATGGCGCTGCCGGGCGGAGAGGCACATCTCTCGTTTCTGGACTCAGAGATCTAACTACCACCTGCCTCATTTTCCCACGAGCTCCGAGAGAACCTCTCGAATACCGATGAGATAGACGAGGACGAACCTCGTGTAGGAACGAGCAGCTCGAAGGACAGCGCAGTATACGAGGGAGGAAAGGGGGAGCTGGAGAGAGGGACGAAGAAAAACAGGGTCAGAGAGAAACAGGATTACCACGAGGGAGAGTTCCTCCGGTTGACGGAAGAAGAAGAAGAAGAAAGAGAAGAGGAAAGGGGTGGTAAAGAGGGGACAGGGACGAAGATCGCACGGTCAATTCTGCCGTGATTCTCGAATTTTTATATTTCCATCTCGTTCTCGTTTTGGCGAACGCGAAGCATTTACTCCTCTTCGCAGAGACATTTAACGTAAAGCTGATTTGAGAAATAGCGGCTAACCATGCATAGTATTTTTCTCACATTTGGCATCGATTTAAGGTAGGTTTTAACGTTGGGAAAATGTACAATCGAA
The DNA here is from genome assembly GCF_014825855.1 of Bombus pyrosoma. Taxonomy (NCBI): domain Eukaryota; kingdom Metazoa; phylum Arthropoda; class Insecta; order Hymenoptera; family Apidae; genus Bombus; species Bombus pyrosoma. Next base: position 2,871,732 of record NC_057783.1, on the reverse strand, counting down.
CCTGAAAAATGATTGGAACAGCACCGTTAAAATCTCCGTTAGTTCGGTCAATAAATTTGGTTGCTCGTTCCTTGGTAATAGTTCGATCTTCGGCATTGTTACAACAGTTGTCCAACAGCATTCTTAGATTTTATGATCCTAATATTTTACGATGCCAAATAGCATAAGGTAGCGTTATTCGAGTCGTTATTGCTGAGTCGAGTGGATTTTATAACACCTCACTATGATGTAGTCAATAAGTGAGAAGATGTTGATGCCAACTTTCAACTTCAACGCTTCGATGCGCTGTACTTTCTGAAATTCGCAAAGTTGGCGCGTTAATGAACGCGCCAGGTAACAAGCAGGTAAACGAAATAAATAACAAGTAGATAATAAATAAGTGAAATATGGGAAGCAAAGATGACATGATTTTGGAGAGAAAATGAAAGGGACGAAGGGTGAAAGAGACGGAGGGTTACGTGATGCGAGTTTCTCTGTACTGGTAAATACGAGGGAGAGACGAGTATAAGTGGTTATGGCGGTCCATTTAGTGTATGGCGGTGTATAGTGCGCGCACGCGCGAGCACGTGTGTGAAGGGCTAGGGGGAGGAGGATATGGAGAACCAAGAGGTCCTCCGAAGGCGGGCAGGTAGAACACGTGCTGGCACGAGGTGAGTCAGACTCGCGGGAATATCGAAACACGATCTCTCTCTCTCTCTCTCTCTCTCTCTCTCTCTCTCTCTCTCTTTTCCGACTCTTCTTCGCGCTGCTCCTTTGTCTTTGAGGATTTTTCTACAAGAAATCTCGTCTCGTCGAGACGCTCGATTCTTCTATTTTCTGCCCGCTTCATATCGTACGCATCGATGTTATCGCTATTTGGTATAGCAGCTAATGCGATTGTCATAACTAGATCGTGGATTCTTCGCGGGTTATAACAATTCTGTCTGTTTCGTTCCGATTGCCGAATAATTCAGACGTAGAACTGCGGCGTATGAAAGACATACACAGATGCCAGCTATGCTTCGACGACAATTTTACCATCTTCTCTTTTTGGTAATCGATTTCCCTCGAGTATTCGCCAGAGATTTTTATACAGAATTTTAAGAAATATTAGCTTCAGTTGAGCGGCAGAAGGGTTTGGTATAAAAATGATAATTGCAATGGCAATTACGATGGCAATAACTTTTGAGTTTAGACTTACGTGTTATGTTTGATTTCTACACGATTGCACTTGATAAAACTTTTACTCCCTAAAAGTATGTTGCATTTCTTTGAGAGCAACAGTTCGCTCGTAATTATCATTTTGAACCACGTTGCGTTTATCGGGTTTGCTTTCCTAATTTGGTACCGCATCAGTGTGTTGGTATTAACGTGCATCTGAGAAAGTAACGTACAAGTTTTCGCGTGAGAAGACTCGGCAGATACATAATTGTCGGTTCGTTAAACGTCCGTATATAATTTATTGATAGCTGTTACGAATGTAAAACAAGCAGAGAGAGCAATAACAGTCGTAAATAACATATGTTATTTGTGCACGTGTGCACGAACTCAACTTTTGAGACTTACAATAGCATATTTAGCAAGACGATGGAAAAAGGCTCGGTTTTAGATGAAGGAAGACAGTTGTTCGATCTTTCTTCCAATAGTTTTAAATTCGACTATAACGAATGTTAATTGGTAAACACTGATTAAACGATTTCTGCTAAAATTTGCCTAAAATTTGTTTGTAATATCGTTTATCGAAGCGATGGTAACAACACGCACTGTTTTCATCGTAATAATATTTATTAATAGAATTAATCATTTCATTAATATGCATGTAACATCGTAAACTAGCGCAAGCTTGTTATTTATAGCATAAAATAGCGCAAGTTATTTAAATAGAGTACGAGGCTTTTAAATAATCGATCTTAATATCGAGATAAAACAATTTTACCGAAACTTCTAAATTATATTTCGTATAATAAAGCGTACAAATTTCATCCGTTTGTTTACGTGAATATGCGCGTATGTAAAAACAAAATTAGAGATTGATCGGTTCAATGTGTCTAGCAATATAGTAAATATTTGTTAACACACTTTCTTCCTCAAGCAATTACAGTTTGTATCGAAATACGAGTCTGAGACAGTCCGTGTTTTCCAATTCTAGCATGTTCACCGAGTTTTCGTTTGCATGAAATCACCTTGTACGACATGAATGGCCAACAATTATGATGCTGCGTGTGTGTCACGTGTCTGGGTCGATGCCAGTAGCTGAACGGACTCGAGAAACGAGAGTTGAATTTAAGTTCATTGGAAATCGTTCGTACTGTCCTGGCTTGTAAGTAATTTGCCTAAAGTTGAGTTGATTTGTCAGTTAATTAAGATCGTTAGGTGATTTCGATTTTCCTTCACGACATAACGTCTCGTGCTCGATAATTTTTCTGTCGACGAGCTCACGAGAGGTTAACGCGTACATTTATTCTTCCGAACGATAAAGTTGTTCCTGCCGTCTGTAATGTTCGTATAAATTGGTAGAAAATTACTCGCCTGATGATAAACATTAATTCTATATGCAACTGTTCTCCGCGTGTATATTCCATGAACACCACGCATTACGATTGCGTGTGAGATGGTTGAATTATATTCAAACGCATCGTCTATTTTTAGAATTATTTATCAATCCCATTTACATATCACTCGGCATAATTTACAATACGATTAAATTTTCTCCGCGTGCATTCTACATTCTACGATATGTCCTGCTTTTATCGTTACTGGACCGCGGATGCTTACGCAATTTATAAGAAATTTAAAGGTGTAAAAATGCATAGAATATTCTTTATAATTTTTAATTGGTGAAACAAATCTCTAATGAAGTTATAATTACTCGGTTCTATTCGTAAAAGTATAGATTTGCGTAAAAGTCCGCAGACTAACTAAATTGTATTACATTTCGACATATGTCTACTTGATCTTTTTAGAGGGGAATTCTGGTTTCTTAAATATTTCTTTTCTTGTATGCACGAGAGAATCTGGCAACTGCACGTTTTATATCTTGTACACGCGTGTATGGTTCGTTTTTACACTCTATTTATCGTTTGAAAATATCCTTTGGAAATAGCAAATAAATAATCTGAGTCGTACAATTGAATTTCACATTACGATTGATACTTTTCAAATACGAATGAAAGTTATGAAAAATACGAGATACCGTCATGTTTACCATGGTTACTAGACTGTACCTGAACAGATAGTATCCGTTATCTATAATTTATTAGAATTGTTTCTGAAAAATAAGGAAATGGAAAATGGAAGAGTTGGAACATGGAACGAAAGAAGAAAAAGAAAAAAAGGCAATACTTGCAAAAACGAGATACTGTATTCTATTTGGTATTTTATTTAAAACACTTCATAATCCGATATCTATCCGAAAGTATGTACGTTTCATTTCCAGCTACGAACGTGGCGATTTAATTCGACCCAACATGATCTATACATTTTGTAAACTACAACCTAGTTTTTCTTAATTTTTCGTAGATCTTTTGCGAAAAGATCATATGTGTCACACTACTACACGCATCGATTGTAAAACACTAAACACGCGAGATGCAATATAACAGAAGACAATTAGGTACAAACTACCGTTAGCAAACAGTTGCCGTTAACAAAACAATTTCATCGGAACGTTTACGCAAAACCGTATCTCCATTCTATCGGCTGGTTAACCGTTCGATAACGATAAAATAAGGCAATAAAGAGGTGGACAAATGCTTTCAACGAGCTTTCCATCAGTTTTATTCGCGCAATCCTTTAATTAATGACAGCGGTTAAGGGCATTAACGACTCCTTCGTAGCATCGGCCTCGATCACAAGCGTGTCAGGGTTAAATGGAATTTTCGCTTCGCCGCGAGTTCTTTAATTAGTTTTCGTGGAAACACCGATTCGCGTTTAAACGAGAAGATACGGAGAGGATGGGGGACAGAATCGTAAACAAGCGGTTTCCGGTGCGAGAAAGAAAACGCGCATCGATCGAAGATCGAATCCTCGTTTCGTATTCTCGAAATCGAGCTCCGTCTTCAAGGAAAAACCTCTCTAAGGGGATTTATAAATTGGCTGCCACCTGACAGGAAGAAAGTTCCGAAGCGGAGGCGATAATTGAATGAAATGAATGCGTATCTTATCGATGTTGCTCGGATAACTCGGCCAATTTTCTACCGAAATTAAAGCCACCACGCAGCCCTGTATACTCTACTTACGATTCTTATCAACAGCCGTGCCACTGGCTCCATTCTACACGGCACAATCCCGCCATAAGCGTCTGATTCGTACGAGACGTATAAATTGTTAAGATGCTCCGATTCGATCCTTTTCTGCTCGCCATTCCGCTTTCACATTCGCGTACTTGTTACACGTGCGATTTCTACTTCCTTCGGGCGGGAACATAGTTCGTTCTCTCAGGTCTGTTGAATTTTTCTTTTTCTTCGTTTCTCGCTCTTTTCATTTCTATCGAGAGGTTATTCGTTTTGTAATAGTTTCAGACCAATCAGAATTGATCGGCACGCGCAATAATGGAAGAAAAGCAATGGCTGGATTAACCATACTTCGTTTTCGTGCTAATGCTGATTTCTAAGGATGTTCTCACGTTTCGATAAAGTTGATTCTCTTCAACAACACTTTTTCCATTTGTGTGTCTCGTATTCCTATCGATCTGCTATAATGTTTTGTAACAGGAGTTCTAATATCTTCAAGACGATACTCTGGAATTATTATTAGTATTTTACGTAGTTGATTAGAAAATAATATGACGTTACGAAGAGGCATCTTTGTTTAGAGGAGGAGACGGAGATGGTTGCACATATAAGGAGTCGTCTAACTAAATTATTATAAAGAGCCGACAAATTTTCTTCCCGATTACGTTTCTGTTATTTCTTCTTTCGTCCAAGGAGTGGCCAATCCCAATTTTTAAAAATGAAACGATTTACCAAGTTATCGTAAATTTGGATTAATTAGGCCTGCTGGAAGTATACATCTTTTGTTTCGGTAATTTATTTCGAATAATAAACATCGTAGTTGCCGCGTGAATATTGAAGACGAAACGGTGCACATTATTTTCGTGAAAGTTGCAATCGTATTTCTCATGCCCATGTTTAAACGAATCGGATTAATTATTGCTAATTACTTACAAAATTCATTTACGACCAGGTAATTGAGCATAATGAGAGGAAAATATCGTTTGTTGTGATAAAGAACGTAGGAAGAATAAAACTGGAGAGGTGACCGAGATACGAATAAATAATTGGTAATTAAGCGTGCGATTAATGCTGAAGTGTGACAAGATTCGTGAATCGCGAAGTAGAATAACAACGTGTCTTTCGTTGATTTGCTTCTGAAAATTTGATTTCTCGGTAAATTTAGAAATTGCGGAATTTGTAATGGAAAACGATTATTTATCGCTACGTGATTTTCCGAGTTTTGTATTGGGTTGGCAACCAAGTAATTGCTGATTTTGTCATTAGATGGCAATGACAAAATACATTGTTTTTTAAATCTTTTGCGTTTGTTTTCGTCGATTTCACATACGTTTGGTCGTATCCGGTCAGAGCTTGCACCTGTAGCAGATCTCTTATCCTGTATACGCATTAATTACCTTTTACCTAACTGTGTAGCAAATAATTGATCGATGTCGTGCAAAGTAAAAGAAAGTTTTTTATCTTGGTTGTAGTTTATTAAAACGTCCGCTACTCTTCCGTACGTATTTCTCGAATGTTTCAATTTCGAATGTAGCTCAACCTTGACCTGGATTTTACACTTTTTAACTCATGAAATCTGCTTAATTTGGAAATGGAAGGAAGTTTGTCATGAAAGTAGCTTGTAATTATGATTATCTGCTTATGTAATCTCGTTCGACGAAATAAGTACAAGCAGATTTAATTAAGTATTAAAACTGATTAGCAGCTTGTTAAATATATGTGCAAAACATACGCGTATACAGAAGCAGAGTTCGAAACTAGTTTACGACGACTTTTGTAAAAAGTAGCTTGTAAAAACATACCTATCTGATAGAAAGATCGATCTATTTGTTGATGGATACGTACGATACTTGAATAACATTTTTAACAATCTTTTTTATCGCTTTTCGCTATTCTCCAATTCTCCATTTTCAAATATCATTTGTTCTCTGTACCTCAATTTATAGAATTGACCGGTATATCCTTTAAGCGTTCCAATTGCAAATTATCTACACTGTTTTTGTTATAATTTATCTGATATAAAATATCAAATCCATTTAAAACTAGTCCAAATAAAAATAGGAGGCGTAAAACATTAGTTGAATTTAGATACGAGTATATTTAAATGACGAATAATAATTCAGCATAGAGTAGACTTTAAAGTGTCGACGATCCTAATTAAAATATATTACGAATATTAATCAAAATTGCCAGGATTTTGCCCAAGTATAACCTGGTAAATAGCAGAGTATGATATATAGTCTGTCATCAGAATCTCATGATCGGAGTTTACGTGTGACCGATTACAGAGTCACGTGGTACATATGATTAATTACTTCGTTTACACGAGGAATAATTATTCTTCGTGCAATCGAGAACTTGCTTTGCGGTATGCGACGCGTTCCGCTTGTTGGCCTCACCGAACACTGTCGCCACACATTCATTATCAGTGTATCAGCGTACTTAATCGTGTCTGGTACCGCGATACTGTGTAGTCTTCGATGAGTTCTGATCGATAAAGATCGATTTACTCGGTGAAATGTTTCCTCAGTTGCGAATTATGGACAAACAAATTTTTCATAGATTTTTCATTTGTCATCATCATCGGATTTCGATCGCGTTACTAGTTAAAAAGCTCTTCTTCTACTCGTTAGGTGAAGTAATATTCGAATAATTATTATAGTTACATAGTTTCTGGAAATCTACATCGGCGAAATGTCGTTTGTTTCCTGATTACTCAATTTTTCTAAATCTATCTGTTTGACACCGACAGTGATACGAAATTGGACACGTTAAATATTACATAAATTTGAAAAAAAAAAAATCTGCGCTCTAACGACAATTTGCAATAGAAATTCGTAAACGGTTTCTACGCAATAATGAGAAGGATTTTTCAAAGTATTCGTAGGTTGAAAAGGATAATACGGTGGAAAGTTGCATAAAAGGACGATTATACGTCAGCTTCTCGGTACAACGACGTTATTAATAGTCTGTCTTTTGTCGTGATAGCGCACGACGTGCTCCACATGGTGGCTTAGACGTGATTTCACGAGCGGCTCGGCACAAAGATACATTCATAATTCTTCGTTCGCCTCGTGTGAAACGTTCGGAAGGAAGAAACTCCGGTCGCCTCGTCTCGCTTCGAAACTCTGACGCATGTGTTATCGGCGCCTTTTAGATAGTCCCTTTCGAGGATCACAAAGCGTCCTTTCATTGCCTAATTAGGATGCTTTCGAAGCACTTATACGTGGCGAATGCCCCTCTTTGACACCGGTTCCCTGTCTATATTACTGTTTTCAGGCTGATTAACGGGTAGGGAAATGTGCGTTTTACGGTCGTTCAACTGCTTCCGTCCGTATTCACCGTGATCCTGTTACAAAAGGATACGATTAACGAATACGCGTTTCCGCTGAACGCGTGGAAATTCTTCTTTCAAGCCTCTAAAATAGTCACGCGATCGGCTTTTCAAAAATACGGTACAACTTTGATTATTCGATATCCCATTGGGGTTAGCCATCCACGTGTTATTTAGCGATTAAGTTAGAAAAATGTACCAAATGTCCAGCTGGACAAATTGTAAAGTATAAATTAAATAATAAAAAAAAAGCTAAAGAAATAAAATAGTCAAACTCGAAGATGGTATCCCGCTGGGGGTAGCCATCCACGTGTTATTTAGCGATTAAGTTAGAAAAATGTACCAAATGTCCAGCTGGACAAAATTGTAAAGTACAAATTACATAATAAAAAGAAACTGATTATTCGAACTTTCATTATCATTGCGGATATTTACGACAATTCATAGTTTTGCGAATATGATTGAAAAGATAAGACGCAGGTAGATATATTTGATGTATACACACACTTTACATAAATATATAATTATAAAAATCAAGTGTATAATCTCTCATCGTTATACACGAAATACGATCTTTTTCGTGCGATAGAAGATAATTATTCTAAGCTGTTTTAACGATATTTTGACATTTTAGCGAGAGAAAACGTTCGAATAAAGAAGGCAACGGTTTCTAACATTTCTTATCTTCGGTTTCCAATCTTTGTAGATAAATTATCTTCGTCAGAATATTCTAGATATCTGTTAGAAGCATGTCCGGTTACCACGAAAATGATTAACTGGCATTACCAAGAGTTCTTCCAGTCGAGATATGGGAAAGAAATACCGTTTCGTTTCGCCTAGGAGAGTCACACGAAACATCTTCATCGGCAGATACGTAGTACCATCGTGGAGTCTTGTGTATCAAGAACGAATGGCATTAATCCGATAAAAAATGAAGCCATAAATGTGAATACATTTCCCGAGCCAACGAGCAGTTATTTACTGTGAAATATTTGTTTTCAGTCGTAGCTAAACTCGAGGCAAATAGAGCCATCAACGAGACTTCAATGTCAAATTTCCTCGGAGAGAATTCTTATTTTTGTAACTGTCCTTCGCTATGTTAGAAATAATATTCCGTAGTGGCGAGGCTGAAGAATTTTTTCCTGATTCTTTGATTACATTTTGAAGGATTAATTTTTTCTTTGACAATTTTGACTAATTATCGCATCTTGTATAAAGTCATTACTTGTTTTGATACTCGCGAACGGGGTTCAAACGTATTTCATTCTCGCATCTGTTAATACTTTCTTCCTTGATTCGTAACACGAAGCCTTCAACCCCTGAAAAGAGAGACAGAAAAAAAAAAGGGACGGAATTTTCGTTGTATCGGGGTCAAGTTTAGAAAACGCGGAAACGGTTCGTTCATTGAATTTCGTGTCCAGCTCGTGCATTGCACGCTTCCACTGAAAGACTTCCCGAAGGGAGGGTGCTTTTAATTTCTATGGGTTCCGAGCTTTCTAGCTGCCACCCTCGTGGTATGTATAGGGGTGAATTCTTCTGGTACGTTTCAATGGGGCAGAAAGTGTGGGAACGTAGCCACGTAAGAAACGGATCGAGGAACACCCGTATGGGATCCTGTTACGTTTATGGGGGGCTCGTGCTAAGAAGCCGCATGTAGATTGAACAAGGAAGCCACAATTTCAACGGAACGTCTTACCATCAATCGGTGAATCGTGAAACTTCAAATATGCATATCATAGAAATTAATAATTTTTATCGAAACTTGAAAATTCTATTCGTCGTCAAATTCAGGACACAAAAGTCCTATTCCTTTTCTATTTCTTTTATTACGATATTGAATTTGAAAATACGTCTCTTGTAGTTTGAAACGCTACAAATAAATTTTTATTGCAACGTGTAATAATAACAATGTACATTTAAATAGAATTTGGTATAAGGATTTTCTTTATTTCAAAATCTTAGGTCGGTTATTGTTAGCTTTGGAATTGAAAAAGAGCCTTCGTACCCAAAGATTCACGAAATGCTGTTTCTATTTTAAAGGAAGTTGTACGAGTATAGCAAACTAGAAGCATAAAGTAAAATAGACTAAGAATACTAAAGTTTTGAATAGTAAGAGTGTAAATGCTTGCCTCTATAAATTTTAATCATTGGAATTGTATTTTTCCTTCCACAAAAATAATTACTTCCATCCTTCGTCGTATAACAACATTTTTCGACGTCCTTCGCTATTCTTCCGCGGAAACAATGACTATAACGGAAATTTCGTGTAATTGCGTTCGTCTGGTGATTCGATGGTGCGAAAAAGTCTCTGTCGCATTCCAGGGGGTACGTACAGGTAGAGGAATTAAAGCCAAAATAGAAATGCACCAGTGGCAGGAACGGTACACCCGCGGCTCATTCAACAGGTAGCCGTCTACACTCGTCAGGGATCTATTTACAACAACCCCTTGTAAAGTTGTAGATTGGAGGGGCAATTTATTGTCCCTGAAGGGTGGAATGATCGTTAGGGTCCTGGTGGAAAGGGGGATAATATTTTATCGGTACACGTGCATGTGCAAATCTCTGAAATTATCGACTTGTTATTCTTCCAATTTCGGTACACGTATTAGCATGTGTATGCCATATGTCACTCTGTATAAATATATGAAATATCGAAATTTCGTAAATTTCTTTCGTTTAATTTTTATTGCGATCAGAATTTGCAAGTTTTTAATTACCTACAATAGTTTCTACGAAATAAATTCTAAGAAAAATGTATCGATTTCACGATTCGATAGAATTTCTTTTTTTTTTTTCAATGCGTTAATTCTACAATCTCTTCATCGAACTTGGAATAAAATTCGTTTCTCTTCTGGTAATCCTTTAATTGTAACATACAATTTAGAAATATTTCTAAAGTCGAAAATTATTTCTCTTCGTCTCTCGAAAAATCCCATTTCCCTAATTATGTCATCGCCCTTGTGTACACAACTCTGCTCGTAAAAACGATTATTTTGCCCGGCCTCGGCGATCTCCTCTTACTTAATCAATGATCCGAATAATGACGCAAGCCTCGATACCTCTCGCGATTTCCTCGAGGTCTGCAGGATTTCGATCGCGATCATTATCGTTCCATTAAACAGCCAGAATCGCTCTCACACGAGCGTCGCGCACGTAGGGAACTATAATACAGGTGTAAGATGCCGTAATGCATTGCGGAGGAGCCGGGTACGTTGCACGTGGTCGACACGAGACCGGATCGTCAACCCTCGTCGCTCATTAATCCCGAATAAGCCCGAAAGCCATAAGTGGGGTGGAGAGACGCTGGGTCTCATCAACATGACGAAAAATCGACACGGGAGGAACGATCAGGAGAAGGCCGGGGTCCACGTCAGTTCGCGAGAGAGGCAGTTTAACACACCTAGTCGCGAATAAGTGTGCAAGGCGCGCATTTAGCGCCTGGAGGCTCTTTCACGATGCACGCTTATGCGAAGATATCGGCAGCTGGCCTGGAATCGTGAGAGACTCGGGCAGATGGCCTGCCCTGAAACTCCTCCACGGCGCTCGCGTGTACGTGCACACGACCACTAAGGATCCCTACACGCCTTCCTAAGGAAGGAACCACCGAGGATGTTTCCCACGGACTCCTGCAGCCTCTCATCTGCCGTATTACACACGAATGTGCCCTGGATTCCCTCCCTTCTTTCTTCTCTTTTTCTTTCTCTTTCCCCTTCCGACACCAGCTACCTTCGTTCCACCTAAGGATTCTCTGTCGTCGATATGTTAACGCGAGACCTGGGGGAAAGTTGCTACCCCTCGTCGCTTAATTCCAATTTCTATCCGCGTGGATTAGTGGATTATTGGATGATTGTGTTGGAATTTATGGGACTTGTTTTAGAGTGTTTGACCTCGTTTACAGCGGCGCACGAAAGGAAGATCAGAAAGTATCGTGTTATAATTTTGTCGTATTTTTTAGGAAACGTAGTTCTATTTTAAGAGAATAGGCTTAATGCGTATGCCGAAATAGACGATCGTCGCTAACATGTTAAAAGATAGGCTTCTAGTGCAGAGTTATTAATACTCGTGCAAGTTTCTGTGTTAAATTTTCTTCTGATCGCAACTGTGAATTATTTGTGGTTAATTGGGCGAGTTTTTAACGAATCGCGAGCTCGATGTCTGGCCAGTTTCGTACGTAAAAGTAGGTTGTCTCGAGTTTAAGATTTTATCAGCTTCGAGCTGTATAGGAAGCTGTTTTGATTTTTCCTGGATCACGTGGATAATTAAGGTTTTGGCGACGTTGCTATACGTGACAATGTAAATTTCATATCTTAATTGCAGATGGATGACGAAGTATTTCGCGTCTTGTATTCCGTCGTCAGAGAAATTGACATGTTCCTGTGCATCAATTAAGAACGATAGTAGCTTATTAACAATTTGCTGCGTGATTTATTATAGGAACTTGTTTTCCATGCCGCTTAGATACTCACAAAGCAATCGATCCTACAAATTACAGATCAGCTGAATCAACTATTTAAAAATTATAAAATTGCCAACATTAGTCGTGCAACAATTTGTCACTTGTCAATTCATTAATATTAATTATAATTATAACTGACATGTTAGGGCAATTAATACTACGATAATAATACCCATTGTCAATAGTCAATTGACAAATTACCATCATACTTACAGATATGGTTACTATCATACAAAGTTACTTATCGATACTGTAACCCGTGACCTTAAATTGCAAAAATTTCGCTAATAATATCGTAAGCATAAAAGTTTCGTCAACAAAAAGACAAACACCTCGCAACCTGTTCCTCCTCGTTACGTTGTTACCCCATGAAAAACGAAATTACACCTGGCCAAGCAATCGCAATAATTACGATCATTAATTGCGGCAACTACCGAATACCAATTCGATAATCTTAATCGCTGGTCATTGGGTAGAACGTTGCTCGCTTGAATCTCTAATCTCGTCCGGTCGTTGTATAACCGCTGAAATAAAATGCGAAATGAAATGAATTCGCGAGGGTTGAACGTACCGAAATTAAATCGACGATCATCGATCAAAATGATCGTATTGGGAAATCCTAAGTGGCGTGGATGTTGCGCAATTCACCGATAGTATAGCCACGCTCAGATTAATTCGAGCTATATATTTGAATTCAAGTGGCTCGACTTCGTGTAACATTGGAAAGAATGTTCAATGGAAAATGAAAGAGAAAAGTAGCAGCGTAACCGTGTAAAAAGTTAATTACAGCGATTATAATCGCATAAGAAAAATGTAACGCGGCGAGCTGAAATTTAAATTAAAATGAATTAAAATTTTGTGAATTTTAATCGTGCTATAGAGATTACAATTTAAAAAAAAAGGACATCTTCCGGTTAATTTGTTGACTAATCGGAACCAGACTCACGGGAAATTGGGCCGCGAGAAGTTCATCGAAACCTGTTGCATCGTCGCAACAGGAGTATGCTGCGGGCGTGTACTTGGCCACGCGTGAACACGTGTCGGTGCACACGCGTGGGCTCGTGCAGCCAGGAATCGCCATTAAGTGGGTGGCTAAGATTGGCTCTCGTTTACTTTCCCACTGTCCTTCTTGCTCTCCTTCGTCGACAGACATTTTTTCTCTCTCACTCGAGCGTGCTCGCCGGTCGACCTGTCTTTCTCTTTTCCGGTATCAAATGCAAAACACAGCACCAATTTTAACCCGTTAATCGAATCGTTTCTTAACCACATGCTTCTGTAATTGTGGAATTGAAAGTTAATAAAAGCGATTAAATTCAATTAGATCGACTTTAGACCCGGTACGTGCACTTTCCATACAATTTATTTTTAATACAAGCAAAACAACGCGCGAGAAGACGGAGAACTTTTAAATGAAGAAATTATTGTCGCGATATTGAATTTTCGGGAATAATCGCGTGGCTGTTGCACTCGCAACCAGAAACCCAGATCTGTCCCGAGCAAGTAGACTGCAGCGTCTACGAAACGTTGGCGCGAAGTACAAGCGCAAGTTCAAGCGCAACAGCTACGCGATTATTCGTGAGAAATCGATGTCACGACGTGTCATCATCCTGGTAGCCTGAGATCCAAAAAGAAATTACTATGTTCGCGAGATTGCCTGTTTAATATCGTAAATAAAATATCGTAAAATTTGTAAGTAAATAAATAAATAAAATATAAAGGCTACGTTTTAGTATTTCTACTCCGGACTAGTTTTAAAAATTGCTTTTTTAAACACGAATCTGTCCCAAGAATGAAGTAGGTTTAGCCATTAAAGTGAGTGGCTAAGATTGGCTCTCGTTTACTTTCCTCTATCCTCCTTTTTCTCCTTCGCCGACAATCTCTCTCTGTCTTCCTTATTCCAGTATCTTCCTGTCTTCCTCTTGTTCAAGTGGGCGAGAAGATGCAAGGAGTGGTCAACGATTAAGAGAAACGACACGACAGCGAAAGAGACATGCAAGTGGATAGAGAAGTTGTAGGCTTCGCTCGGACGTGGCGTTTAAATGAATGACGTGCATATTTACTAAGGTTGTACCCAGTCGCTCTTGCGGTATTGGTACACGTTCATGGTTCTTCGTGAACGTCTGGTGTTCGCCTGCTAATTAATATAGAGATCCACTCGTTTCGATGATGTTTCGATGTTCGCATTTGTTGCGAGTTTGGAAGAATCTTGCAACAGCTACTTTTGATCAATTTCTCATGTTCAACATCGATTACGAATTTTGAGTAAAGTTGTTAATACATTGACGCTGTGCGCTTTTTCTTTGATATAAAGTCAATTTGAAACGACATTGCTTTATGTAAATATCAATAATTGGACTGCGCATATTTATGCAAATTAATATTTTTATAAACGCTATTAAATAAATGGAACTTAAGCAGAAGTTTCTTTGGCGTTTTACGCATTTCTGCATTTTATGTGCATTCTGCGCATTTCCGTATCCGTAAGTTTCTCGTGCATAAGTAAACATCCGCAGTCTAATAATAATTTAGTAATATATATGTGTACAAATTTTCTGCAAGCGTAGATTTTTATAATGCATTAACGTAAATCAATTTTTCTGGAGTAGAATGTAATTTAAATAATTTCCAGAATTTAAATACGTTCCATGGTAAAACTCATTAAATGTAAATAAGGAGAAATCGATCTGAAAATATGTTACTTTAAAAAATTGGTGGTAAAATATTGCGTCGCGATGAGAGATTATTCATTCAGATTATCGTTGGTACATCAAAAAAAAAAAAAAAAAAAGAAAAGAAATTACCATAGGAAGTGAAACTCTATTTTCTCTTTTATGAGAAATCTCTTTTATGTCATCTCATTTGATTTGCGATATTTTCATATGTAATTTACGGATCGATATATGTATATCTTCAAATTTCTTTTTTTATGAAAAGTTGTCATTCGTTATTGTAATTAAACTACGTTATTTACAGATCAGTAAATTAAGCTCTACGAAAAAAACACAAAATTACATTTTACTCGAAAGTTTTTAGAATCTACGTCGATTGAGTTTGAGCAAATTATTCTAATACAAAATACTTTTTTTTTAGTAGAAAACGATGGTGTGGTTTTAACGTGAATATCGTCTGCCATAGCGTTTTGTAAGTATCAATAAGTAAGAATGTCAAGTCTTTTAACAGACCTTGAGATATTATTCATACATCAGATCATTTTGTCGTTTCGTTGCTGCCTTCCATGGCTAAAGAAATAATGTCCAGGCCGAGTAATATTATCGAGCAATACGATCTGTAACCATTCGGCGATGTTAAAAACAGGTTGTATGAAACTATAATGTCGAACGTGTTGATATTTGATTAACTGGTCGCTTTCGACGATGTCGAAGAATATAAAGGAAATGCGAGTGGACCAGTAGTGTCACGTACGTAGATTAAATCGATAATGGTACGTTTAAGTTGCAATAATTTTCTCGACTGTTTTCCGGGAACGCTGTATCAATCCCATCGAATGTTTCCCTTGAATATTAATTAGACATTACACAAGCACGTTCAATTCTCGATATTTTCTTATCATTTCGATCTAAATGTCAAGCGGTACACTCGTATAGACGTAAGAAAATTCATTATATTAATTGTCAAATCGAATTTATATTTTACTCTCTTCGTCTCTCTCTCTGTATCTCTTCAATTCGTAACATAAATGGAATATTTGTGTAAATTGGACAAAATTCGATGCATGTCGATTTAGATTTATAAGGAACGAATTAATCAAGTAACGATAACGATTAAATTGTATTTCGTATCGGTGGCAAAGAAAAATTGCCCGTTTTAATTGCACGGCGATGAAACGCTTCTGAAAAGGAACTTTCTTTTCGTTGGCTTCGTTATTTCTTAGATCGTAGCCCTTATCTTCGTGTATGCAGTTCGATAAGTGGTTACAGCAATTAATGTGCTTTCCAAAAATAAAACACGGTACGTTCAACCAGGAAATTGCATTCTGTTCTCATTACTACAATTTACTGCTTTACACGAGAGACATCAGTGTATGACGTAAAGTTGTGATATAAGAACGTACACATATTCGACAAACATTGATCACCTAGCTTGTATCGCATCGATTTCTTTCCTCATTATTGGATATAATAGCTAACAAGTGGACAATGGAACGGACGAAGGGACGTTCGCAAAAAATCTGCAAATTATATCTCGTCTTGTGCACGATATGATTAATCAACTTGTTTAACCGATAACAATTTCACGATCAAGTTTTATATTGCTTATTATGCTCCTTTATGTTGCTACAAAGGAAGGGTAATATTAGTTTACAAATTGAGTCTTGTTTTCTGCATGAACAATTTAAAGAATCGGCTATCGTTAATCAACTTATTTAACCGATACGAATTTCGTAATTGCTTTATACTGCATTTTGACTTTGTTACGGAGGAAAGTTAATATCAACGTACACATCGATAACGAGTATAGCATATAACGTTAGGCGAATATTTCGTAGCTTCAACGTACAATTTTCTCGGTTTGTTACAAACTTTACCAATACGAACTAACGTTTCAAAATTATTTCGCCTAACGCACACGATAACTGGGTAAAAGGATTTTAAGTTTTTCCATCGAGAGGTTCATACGATAATAATTGGTCAATTTTCTCCGCTACCTATTATTTATTTTTCATTCCCATGACAGGAGCTTTCGTTCGTATTCAATTCGCAAAAGTTCACGATAATTCAACATCAACGGAAACTTCGTCCCAGTAAAAGTAGTTCAGCGGTATAAAGATCCCGCGGCAAATGACGCGCGCGTATCTTATTTCGCCAATTTCTCCAAGATACTTCCTATTGTTACACCTGATGTCCCGCGATGACCCGTGGTGTACGTTGGCAGCATCGAACCACGTGGTGCGTAAACAAAAAAGCACTTAGCGAAGAGCGAGTACGGTGGCTGTTTTGAAAGGCGAGCCTGCCGTTGGAAAAAGCGCGGCAAAAGGACGCTCGTGCACGTGAGTGCACGTGGCCGTCCTTCGTTCTCCTGGCTGTGTGTAAAAGCGTAAAAGCCGGCGCGGCGGAGTATGGGGTGGCTCGTATAGAAGGGGAAGACGAGGAAGGGGAAGGGCGCGTTTACGGCGCATCCTTCGTCTTTTCTCGAGGCTCTCCCACAAGGTGACGCCGATGCCTCGGGACTGTGGGAATTCGGGACATGTGCGTGCCTACACACGCCGTGCTCGTGGTCCGCACACGAGGGGGAAATCTCGTGGTGTTTGGAAAGAGAAGAGTAACCGAGGGGAAAAAAGAAAGGGGGAAGACCGGACCTATGCTGTCCGCGGCACGTCGGCCGCCATAAGGCAAGGAATCCATGGGAATATCGAGCATGTGCATCGGTCCGCTCGTGTGCTGCACGAGTTAGGGGTGGCCGGCCACCCTCCTTTCCTTTTCTTCCTTCTTTCTTCTCTTTTTTTTCTTTCTTTCTTCTTACGTTCTCCTTCCTTATATGGGATTCCGTGACCTGGTGCATTCAGGGATTTCTTAACCACGTGGCTGCATAGGGAATCAAGGTGGTACGCGGGGTGGTTTGCCCTCGTGTTCCGCTCCCCTGTAGCTCGTGGTGGCCGCGTGTCGACTCGAGACTCGTTTCACCGATTACACCCGTGGCTTATCGATGCTCTTTATTTCGGACAGCTGCTCGTTTGCGCGCTAGTTGCGAGCGTGCTGATTTTCGTGCATTGTTTGCAGGCACTTTTTTTGTTCCCTTAACGCGTTCAGTGCCACGTGCGATCTATACGCTACGTACAATCCACACGTCCGTGGATTATAGTATTCCATTTTTGAAATTATTATATTACAATGGAAGCTGCTGATCGTTCAATAGAATATTTTCCAGTTTACCAGTTTGTTACTTCGTTATTGGCGCTGTTTAAGACTTTTTAGTCTATGATGTACATTTTATTAAAAATATTTAGAAGCGTCGGTCATCGATGAGCACTGTGACAATCAACGTGCCAAATAGAATATTAGGATCATACAGGGGATTAATTGGAATTTAGAACAAGCGTTGCCATCGCAAAATATATATTTTACTTGAAACAAGTAAAAGTCCGGAACTGATCGAATCTTAAAATTACTTATAAAGTCTAATTAGATGAAGAATCGCATACGTAATATTCCTCCTGTTCTTTAGCATAATTATTATTCTGTTACCATACAGACTATCGTCGGCGTTATTTTTAGAGCGTTAAATAGGGCGTTGGCATTTGATCTTGAATCTCGGTCTAGCAGTTCGCAAATCTTCTCCATGTTCCGATTATCTTGGCGTGTTCTCGCGGGCCATTCGTTCTCGTTACTCGAGATACACGTAACGCTGGCGCGATTCCAAATGCCACATTTTCTCTCACTTGTCGTTTTTCCTTGGCTAAATATAATAGCGCGAGCACTTCTTATTGCACGAACGCATGGGCGCCTCTGAACGACGCGTAACACTCGAATCAGAAGCAGAGGAATTTTGATCCGCCGCCAGAAAATTGACCTCCATCATCCTACCATTGAAATCGTTTCTACGAAGCGAAATCGCCATCCCTCGTTTATTATTATTTTCCCATGTACTATACAAACGATATATCGTGCGCGTAATGCGAATCGTTAGATGTTTCTCTCTACTTTCCGATATCGTAAAGACTCTTGAAAATGATAGTCAATTTCCTGTACTACCTCGCAACAACTCCTATCGTTACATTTTATTGAAAATGGATTACATTATATCCAAGCACGTTGTTATACCATTTGTGCGTGCGCGTGATTTTACTTTTGCTTTTTCGATGCGTTGGTGCCAAGATCGCAAAGATCGTGAATCGACGTTCTATACGTACGTCGTAAAGTTTTTAAGATTTCTTTCACGCGTTCGAAAGAAATCGATTTGTAGCCTCTTTGTCAGAGAGAATTTAGAGAAGATTTCTTTCCAGCTGATCTTAATTCTCCTATTCGATCGTATCGATCCTAATTTCATCGATATAGTTGCTTCATTTTAGAATAGAAGCATTTTTACAGCAGATAGGTGATCGTATCCTTGACGATCCTTAGGAGGAAACAGATAGTGTCTCTATTAGCAAAGGTATTTTTTATGACTCTACCCTCATTCTCTCCAGTCGTATTGATTTTTATCTTTTTCGACACGTTAAAACGAAGCAGATAGTTTCTTTATCAGAGAAGAAATTTTCCATCAATCGTTGCCAATTCTCCTATTCAGTCGTATTTTTTCTCCGCCAATAGAAACAATTACAAGCATTTCTATCAAGTTTCTCCTATTATTCCACTATTCTTAAGACGTTGATAACTCTCGGACGTGAAGCAACAGAACCATCTATTCCAACCGAAAGAAGTCTGACGTTACAACTTAATAAACGGTTCAATCTTCTCAAGCATAAAACACAATCCCACGCGATCGTTTCTCATCGAATTTCTTGGCCGTGCCTGACAGAACGAAAATCTCGCCCGACGTTCTTTTCTCGTTGTATCTCCTGCCTGCTAGAACTGAACGATCGCGGCGGCCAACTTTTCATTATCCTCGAATCGATGTTTTGTAAGTGTGTTCCTATTAAACTAGAGCAGCGGATGGAGGATCGGGCCGAGATCGGTCGAGACTAACACTTATCGAGCGTTGCGCTTGTTTCCTTTCACGCGAAGTAATTGGCTGCACGAGGTCCCGATATTACGAGAGATGGCCAAGCTATAGAAGCAGAAGGATGTACGGTCATTAAGCAGGATACACTTTTTACGTTTCACTCGATACTCGTGGCCTTTCGTTACTCATCTGTGTAAGATGGTGGAGGAAGAAGGGGTTATCCGGTGTCCATTCACTATGTTATCTCCGGCTCGACGAACGCGAGAGAACATCCAAGAACGATGGGACTTTTTTCGACCAGAATCGCCTTGCTTTTACCATCGTTGGATACTTCTGCTTCTCGTACACAGCACCTGACTGACTAGTAACATTAGCTCCGACAACTTTTCGGATTAAGTGGTCGCGCCGTTCACTGCTGCCTCCGGCTACCACGACGGAAGTAACCATTGACTTGGAAATGGTTCTTCGACGCAACAAATCACCAGCCTCGTAGCGCGCCGTTTTCTTTCTCGTTAAGGAAGTCCGTGGGAGTACTTACGACGTTCGTGGAAATATACCGATCGCTAGTTTTGTAACAACCGTAAGACTTTTTGTTTCTCCACGTTGTCTTCTTTTTCCTACCATCGTCGTTCTGTTTACTTTAGATTAACGCTTTGCCGACCGGACACGCCACGTACTTCGTACGGTGTTCTGTTAGGTTGGCCGAAAAGTTTCTTTCGCTTTGTAAGGAAATAACAGAATGTTTTTCGTTTTATATCGGTGTAGTATCGTGGACGAGGGGCCTGAGGGTTGTCGGCAGAATTATAAACAAGCTGTTGCGGGACATGTGCGTGGTGAGGCTAAGACAAAAGACACGGGATTGCCAAGGGACATGAACGAATTAACAGTCATTGTGAATTTAGAAGCCAGAGAAGGCGAATATTGAAGTAGTGTTGCTAGCGTTGTCGAGAGAGTTGGATCCGTGGTGACGAAAGTTGCAAATTAATTATCTAGTACGTTATTGTGATTAACCAACCATCGTATGCTGTTTAATGCATTTATTGTAAATAAACTAATTGTAAAGATCCTACATTATTTTATTGAATTATACAGGAACATAATAATCGAAATAGGACGAAATGGATGAATTCAATAAAATAATATAAAACTGAAATTGTTGTTCATCTATTATGAAGGGAAAGAAACTTTTCGGACAACCTGATATAAAAATGCCACCTATGTGATTCAATGGACGTACATCGAATGGAAATGTAAATCGGGACGAACTTTCCGACCGAATTTTTGAATCTTTTCAGTCGCTCGAGAAATATGCTCGAGAAATTTTAGGCTGCACGCTTGTCAGAGCATACGGTTCTCGAATTGTTAATCTAATGTTCCTACTATGTACAACAGAGTGAATTTTCAACGTTGAATTTTGTAGCCGAACCAAAAATCTTTCGATTTTCATTGTTACGTTATACACTTTTTATGTTACGAGTGTGTGTTTAATAAGTGTGTTAATAAGTTTGAGACAATTTGTCTTCTCTTCCCTGAAAAGAGATCGTATTCGCTGAAATAGGAAAATGAAGACTAGTTTATACTTTCCGATACTGCTGACGTGGATTTGCATTTTAATTTGGGTTGTGTCATTTAATTATTGGCTGTCGACCGTTTCCTTTATTTTATTCTCCATTTTATAGGACAACTATATAAAACCTACTTAAATAGTATGTCAATCAAATTTCAGATAGAAGGCTATAAAGGCAATTAAACAAGTTTATGAATTTCCTGGAAGATTAGAAAACGTTACCTAAGAATTTCTAAGAAAAGTGACCGGGTATTTGCGCAATTTCACTATAACGAAATGCCGGTATTTCGGACGCATTCCAGTTTCATTTATAAAAATCTTGTCGCATCTTTTCAAGTCTTCTGATTCGTTGAAAGGAAAGTGGGATTGAAATAGACAAATTGGAGAAATTACAGGACCGCTGGTCAGACAATAAAACTGCAGGAAGTTTATCCTAACGACGTTGTCAAAGAAAGCAGGTCAGGCTCGAAGGTACCCGTAAACTCGATCAGTTTCTCTTTCGTTGGCCGGTGAATAATCGGACAGTGGAATGCATCGGAAACGTCGATAAACGATGACATCGAAACACGCAAGAAGTATTTATCGCGTAATTATTCGTTAGCGACTGTAAACGAGGTAGGCATTGCTCCAGGGTTTTTCTTTTCTCGATCGACGCTACCAAAAAGCCGCTCGACGAAGACGTTTTCGAAGCGTCTCGGTAATTATCTTGATGCAATAAATCGTCGCCTGTCACACAATTTTACATCGCAGCTACCGTATCTGCATGGGAGGTCCAGCAGATACAATCGTTACGTTTTACATTATCTGAACGTTATCTGATCCCTGGAGCATATTAAACCAGAGAAAACGTGCGAATACATGATCGATTCGTATCATTCAAAAACAAAATGTTCAATTTTAAACCTTCCGGTGCAGGCTGCTTCGTTTTTCAATTTTCTTCGGCTTCGATGGATAATAAATTTGTGTCGGCTGATATCTGATCGAACGTGTCTCTTAAAGTACGAATATGCTCGATCACGCTCTTTCAGGTTCACGCATTTCGTGTTTCATTTCAACTAGTTTTAGTTCTTAAGCTATTTTTTTAAATTGTTTCAGCTTATTGGTATTTGATCTGGTATCTTTGTAAGCAACGAGCCATCCATGTTGAAATATTCCTATTAGCCGCGTAAGGAACATCGTATTTCAGGAATTATTAACCAACTAAGGAAGTAACTCCAAATCGTAGTTCACTTTGTATTTTCGGTGGAAAAACGCCAGGAAATTGATTAATAATCGATCGAAGCAAACTCTTTTCAAAGTCTAAAAAATATTCGAAGCTGAGAGGTTTAAATTACATTTATCTGCACCGATACTGGCCATTTCTCGCCTCAGTTTCACATCAAGCGAGATCAAGGTACAATATAAAGATTCAGAAAGCAGAGAAAATCCCGTCAGATTTAAGTGGAAAATTTCTGCGAAGTAAATCAGTATCAGAGGGGTAAAAATTCATGCATCAGCGTTTGTAATTAAAATTCACCCCTGTACGACATCTCGCGTGTAAGGCGTAGAGATTGTTTCACGATTTCGAGCTGCCAGCGAGTTTCCAGTTCTTAGTTATTAATTTCGCCGCGATATAAATCCCGCTTTGATTGATAGTTGCGTGACGTTTTATCCACCACGCTTTCAGTTCTCATTAACTGTAAAAAGAAGAACTGTCAAAGATTTCACGTTGTCACGAAGCGTTGCTGTTCCTTCGTTCCCTGTAATTTCACCTATTTCGTATGCATGTTCGAATTTGCCAGCTTTTTTCGTTTCTTCGATGGTCCCTTCTGTCGCGATAACTATCGCTGTTCCTTTGACTTCTGAAAACCAGAGATCGTTAGTAGATGATAAACCGCTTGACACAGTGTGCTTTTTCCTCAACGTGCTCGCTTTACACAGTTTGACGATAAAGTCTTCCTTTCCAGCCGGTTACGCGAACCGGCCAGACATTTTATTACCGAAGATACGGTCGTTTGATTAAAATGGCACATAACGAACGGTCCAAATTGTTTCCTGAGTGTCACGCTAGCTGTTCGCTACTCCATAAATCGTCCTTTCAGCAAAATTTCGAGTTGCGAGAGATTCAGAAATAGCGGAGTGTGAAATAATAAAATCGATCGATCGTTGCATGTTTGCTTGTGTTCTAGCTATTAGGTTATCCGGACACGTCTTTTACAACGATGCATTTTTATATAAACGTGAAACCTAATCTGTCGAAGGTTGTGATCTTTATCTTGATAGAACAAAATGGATCGTAATTCGACAAAATAATATAAAACGGAGAATGTGAAAGAAACTTTTCGGACGATCCAATACTTGTTGTTCCAGCTTCGTCTAATATCAATTTAATTAACCGATCTAGAGACTCTGTTTTTTACATTTTCAGTTATCTTTATGTGATATATCTACATATTTCTATATATTTCATCTGTATATTTTAATTCTCGTTCAATTTTCATTTAAAATGTTACGTCGTATTTGCAGATATTTTATCTGACGAAGTTATTTCAATTATTCGCGTTGTTGAAAATTTATCTCGTTTCGATCGCTTTAAAAAATTTAATAACCCGAGTCACCGATGACCATAGCGACAGTGAACGTGCTAATGATGGTCGTCGGCCGAGGAAACTGCTTCGTTGGCGGCCAAAGAAAAGGCAACACAAAGAAAAGGGCCACGTTCCGTACACGTTCCGTGCACACGCCTCGACCGAGCACCTAGATTACAATCGCGAGCAGAACGCGCCAAGGGGAACCTAGAAAGTCCGCTGGGGCAGACATTAGGTTGCCGCACAAGTTTTGTCCTATGCACAATACGATACATTCGCAAATTCGATTTACTCGCATTTTATCCAAAAGTTTCATTTCAGAAGTCTATTTTACATATTTGCGATAACTTGAAAATCTCAAACATATGTATTAGGTTGTCCGAAAAGTTTCTTTCCTTTCATAAGGTGATAATAGATGAACAACAATTTTTGTTTTATATTATTTTATTGAATTAGGTGTGATCCATTTCTATTATTATATTCGTGCATAATTCAACAAACTAATATAAAAGAAAAAACATTGTGCGTCTATTATTTCCTTATAGAACGAAAGAAACATTTCGGACAACCTAATAGTTACCGATGGCAGCGCATATTCATCGCTGTCTGACAACAGCGTGTGCTTGTGAAAGGCTAAGATGGATCAAAGATTTTCGACAATTTGCACCGTTAAGGTATCTACCTATCGAGTACGATATACGCGAAGACGATCGAAAGACAAGATTTGCGCGGCTTCCGAGCAGAATCGCCGGCTAAGGAGACATACACATACAGATACGCATACGCATAACCATAGTAGGTGGTCGATGACGAGGATAGGAAGAGTAATAGAGATGGAAGAAGCTAGGGTGTAAGCGGGTTACGGTGGAGCGTATAATAATCGAGCCGGCATGTCGTACACGTACACCTACACGACCTTCTTATAAATACGAGACAGTGCGTGGCGCACTTGAGAGAGAAGGTGCGTAAGTCCGCATCTGCCCGAGATTCTCACGCGCGACGCATCTGTCTCGGGTTCCCACGAGAACGGCCCTGGAGAAGCCCGTGGCCGGGAGCTGCAGTCGAGAAAGTTTCGTCCGCCGTGACCGGCCCGTCCACGTGGCCGAGGCGTGCTAAGATTCGCCACTGTCTTTCCTGTCGCTGTCTTCCCTGATCACTCCACGCACGGATTAGGGAACCAAGCGTATGTGGAATATCCTTGAATCGAGAGGATTTCGTTCTACCCCGACCACCGCCGCTCTTTTTTACGCACAAGCTTCTGATGATACGTTCCGGATCGCTCCTCTTCTTGCTTCTCGCGGCTTGATGGCCCTCTCGTTGCCTTCTATCGTTTAGAGTTTGGCAATCTCGGAGAGAAGGTTCAGATAGGGAAGAGTACGCAAGATCGTTTGCCGAGTAATATGTTTTTTTCACAGGCTAACGCATTCACCGTGTAGCCGAGCAGCGGGGACTCGTCCGGTGACGACCTCGATACGCGTATCCACATCGTTCTTTCAAGAATATTTTTTAACAGTTCAACGTGTGTGCTATATGTTTTTTAACACTTTACCGACCGCTAGCGGTTAAACAGCACGTCCGACCGGCAGCTCAGGCGCCGGCTCTATTTCGGTTTACACTCTCCAATACCATTCTTTCATCGCGAACGAAATTGATATGAAACTGCGGGAGCTTACAAAGCGACGCAACTGACGCAACTGAGCAAAAGGTACCTTAGTACTAAATAACAAATTACCGCTCGAATAATAAGAAAGATTGTCGGCGACAAAAAGCCAATTAATAGGCTATCGGTCGGTAAGCGTCGGCGACAAAGTACCGATTAATCGGCTATCGGTCGGTAAAGTGTTAAGTGAACGGGTCATGGACATCGCATATAACTTGAAACGAAAAATGGAATTGAACTGGGTAAGACAAAGGTTTCAGTAAAGGGGTGGAAAGTTTAATAGGAGGGTGGTACGAGATGGGAGAAAAGAAAGGGAAATAATTACCGATATTTGTTTATTCACGCTTAGAAGAGGTATTTATAGAAGAAATTAGGATTATTTAACAGCTGTCCTACTTTATAGTATTTTACTTTATCTTTCGTTAAAGTTCGGTTACGAACGAGATATTGCAACCAGTTTTTTCCTAATTCTAGCGAATAACGTTTCAAGCAACGTTTGGTTAATAAGATCATGTTTATGTATCGTATTTCACGTTTAATTGTAATTGCGTTATCAGGAAAATAATAAGCTAGTAATTGAACCGTATACAGCATTCCGAGTGAACATTATATGGTCGGGATGACGATTCAAGTCTGTACCATTAAATCGAGGCAGAACACTGTACTTAGCATTTTTAATTCTCGGTGAAATTGCAATTTCATCGCTATGGTATTGTCGTAACCTTTCGTTACAGTTTATATCTAGCATCGACCAAGCAGGATTGTACGTAAAATAATTCAATTGTCAGAATGGATCAGAGCAATGGTACTTTCACTCTTCGTTCCGATAAATTATCTTCTAATAGCCTATTGTTACTTCGATCGTGCTTCATACTGAAATTACTTCATTATTACATCGGATGGTAAAAAGGTTTCTAAAAAGTTTACCTTTGGGTAATATGTTTCTATTAGTTCCGTTTAATTTTTTCCTTTGCTGAGTATACGAGGGCGTAGTTGTGGTTCTCAAAGGGAAAGTTAACGAGTTATATGCGTGGACGTGATATATATTTCTTCATTTCTTTGAATTCTTTAATTTATTTTATGTCGATACTCGACACATTTGTATAGATACGAATAATCGTGAAAGGACTGAGAACTACCAGAATACAAGAATTTTCATGCTGTTTCCCAGGTAATTCAGAAAATTAATTTCATACGTATTCCATGTATTCTACGTCTCCGATTTTTTCTTCGGTTAGGTTTTTTAAATCTTCCCGGCGAGGGCCGCAGATAAACCTGGAAGATAAGTACGTATTTAAATCAATATTTGTCTCCTATCTTTCTTCGCCGATAAAAATTCTCCGTGTCCCTCTTCTAGAAATGCAGCGTTGCGTGAGAGCGTACGCAAGGGGCATGAATATCAAACATACCAGCAATCATGGGTCACGTTAACGTCGTATAAATTAGGAAACGAGACAAGATAAAAGTAGTAGATTTTTATTGTTTTCCCGGGGACGGTACGGGCGTTTCTTATTCTAAATTAACCTGATACGATCCACTGTATCGTGCGCGTATCTGTTACATCGTATCAACATTTTCTTCGTTTAAATTTTAAATTGATTTAATGCAACGTTGTAGAAACTTTAACCTACTATGTCACCAGAGTTTCGATTACCTACATTTCGGGTGTTACATCATCTGGCAGAGTTTCACATAAATTACATAGAACTATACACGTAGTGTAGAAACTGCGTACATAATATACAGGGAGTAAGATAAAAAGGAAGAAGAAAAAAGTAGGGAACAGAAAATAAAGGGAAGGCGTAAAAATTGTTTGAAATGATTTCGGTGGAATTACGGCGCCTTAGCATCCGAGTTACCAGCTCGTGAAAATCAGCCGGAGCCGCGTTTCGTTTCGCGGAGTATAATTTCGTGGAATATCCGGAACGATTTGAGATTTCGCAACGCGCAATTTATTCAGCTGTCGCTACGCGTTACCGTTCCCGTTTCCTTCGTTCCGTCTGCTTAAGATCCCGCGGCTCCTTACGAGTTTTCGGCCGTTTTATGGCCGGCTACCGCGCTATTACGGTGTCTGGCCGAGCAGAAAGGGATCAGGTGGAGGCGCCATTACCTTCCTCCAGGGGTTGATTATTTTTACAACGTGCTCGTACGGCCAGTGGTTTTTACAGTTAACACATTGCTAGAGATAACTAACAGCGAGATAATCGAAGGTCAATGGTAATACTGTTTTACACGCATCAAAGACGCATCCAATAAACGTTTTACCTTCTTTCGTATCGTAAGTTAAGCTGCATATTTTACATTTTTTATGGAAAACAGCTTTGCAGGGCTGTACTTGCTACATCGCAGGGTAAATGGTTATTGCTGGTTAATGGGACGTTAAAAGTATGCAGCTATAAGATTTTCATGGCTTATAGTACCGTCTGAGAGCAGTATAAAATGCTTATCTCTTCGACAATGTAGCAACAGGTCGTCAAACACAGCGCTGTATATCTCTTCGGTGTTACCGTAAGCGCAGCAATTACTATTATTTGTTTTCTATAAAAAGGCGAAAGTGTGTATTTTGTTGCGTCTGATACCAGGCTTTGTTTCAAAATTTGATTTTTCAAAATTCGACGAGTTGTAAGCTATTAGTTGTCAGAATTAACCAGATACCCTCGCACAATGATCAGAGATGATCGACTGATTTGTGTCATCTTTTGTTTCGCTTTTAACGTTAACTGCTTAATATTACTTAATATTATTATAAATTCCAATAAATTTCGCGTTATATCTTTACGTTATGGCAGATAATATCTGTTATACAGTTCTGTTATAGTCGAATAGTTTAGGAATACGATGCTAGCGAGGGGGGACAGGGATGTTTGGAATTGTAGATTTAATTAGGAGCGTTCCTCCTTTTATTAAGAATGTGATTTTAACACGTGACTGGTTTATTTGATTCCTTCACCGTGTCAGCTGTCTGTTCTTTTCGCGAGGAATGAACTCGCTTCTTTCAAGCTTTCTCTCCAGAGTCTATAGAAGTGATTTTCTTACGGCCTTTCGAAAAATACAACATGACAAGCTACATGTTTGCTACTTGTCGACGGACGTCACTTGAAAATAATTCTGTTTTTCTCGTGATTTGAATTCGTTAAAAGCACGCGGTATGTAACGATGGAATATACATAGCTGAAGATATAAATTATTTTTTTACACCTGAAAATAAGATCAAAAGCGATGTTCGAGAAAAACGCCATCTTCCAACTAATCTTCAACCTAAAGCAACACGTATTCTATGAACGTGATGTATTTTTGTAATAAAATTTACAAAGCGAACGAACTAATTCCATCGCTTGAAATTGTTTGTAAACGGCTCGTTATACGAGCAACCATCAAACGGAGTGTACAGTGTAATAATTGTACGTGTAGATTTTTATCATGTTGCATTTTTATCGACATACGAAGATTGCCTTGAGTTTTATAAGTGTAGCGTGTAACATTTGACCCTGCAATTCGAAGGAGTAACGAGTACAAAACTGTTAAGGCACATGGGTTGAAAAACCAGTAATTACCGTGATATTCTTCGTCCTCTACGTTTCGTATAATATAAAATATCGTAGCTTGAATCCGTAAAGATGGACGAATGCGGTAAAACGATGACCAAACGTTGCTATATTCGCGTGTTAAGCGATTAAATAATATAAAACGAGACGAAGGTTTTATTAGGAATCGTTCTCATTACCAAAAAATCTTTATTAATCTTCTTTTGCTTATTATTAATTCTGAGAATACTTCGATATATTTTATTAATTCTCAGCGCAGAGAAAATGAAATTTCACCGCGGAATAAAATTATATCTTACGCTAATAACGTTCGTGTCTGACCGAGCAAAGAAGTAGATACAATCGATCTTCCACTTTGAAGATTTCAGGCTCGGTGTAAAATAACATTGCATTTATTCTCTCTCCGGACGTTTTTAAATATTTCATTGATTTATTTTCGCATTTATTTCCATCGATTTGTCAATCATGAAACAAACGATCGATTCAGGGCTCCACGCGCACACGTGTACGCTCGATTGTTCGCTTCTTCATTCATGAAATGAAAAGGCAACACGTTGGTGTTTTACTGAATAGAATTATGGCAGGCAAAGTGGTGCTTCGTGACTGAAAACGTTTCTTACTTCTTTTAAGTGGACGTTTCTCTGCTGGAATATTTAACGCGGAACGTGGCGTAAATTACTACGGTTCACGAATCCCGAAAGAAAGATCCTGGATCTTATCTCGTGAGGAAATATAATAGCCGTCCCTTTCAGAGCCTCCCGTCGCGATGCCGAGTTTTTCTCCGCTGTTAAAGCCCCACGAAATACCCTGAATTAATTATGTGTGCACGAGCGAGATATAAATTCACGTGTATGATCGATCAGATGAACCGTCTCTCTCGTATTTCCCTTCCGATTTCGTGTACAGTCCTCTCCTTCGTTTTTTCGAGATTTTATCCACACGTTGGATGTTGTTGAATATTAATAAATCACGAAACGAAATCGAAATTCGTATAGAGTTCTACCGTATGAATCCACTCCATTCGAACAGTCGATAGACTTGAGTTAATAGACTCGATGCAGTTCTACTATACTGAGAGAATCGATTCAGATGTAATCGTAAATCGATCCATCAAATCAATTTTATTTGAATCAAGTTTTTTTTAAAAATTAATCAACTTAATTTTTCGATGGACTGCTATTACATGGATTTATTACATGGAATTTTATCGCGTCACAAACATAACAAGCGCTACAATCCCTTTGCTCCTCGACTTTCCCTAACATTGTGTTGGCAACTAAGTGATTGCGGATTTTGCCATTAAGTGCCATTGCAAAATCCGCAATCACTTAGTTGCCAATCCAATAATATGCTCAAGATCAAAGGTTTGATCAACAGTTGGACTTCTCCTCGCAAGGTGCAAAAGCGCGTTAATCAACAGCGTCGTGGCGTACGTATCGATCGGTGGCCGCAAACGACTGTCTGAGATCCGAGTGGACCAATTACGAGGCCGTGCCTACCGACTCGATTCCAATCAACGAACGTATCGCAACGGTGCGCAGTTAATCGCGCGAAACTAGCGGGTTCGTACGAAAAACGGTAGGAGCGCGTTGTGGTAGTCGACTAGAATTCCATGGAGTCTTGGCCGCGCGACAAGAAAGCTGCCATATAAATCTAGGCTGGAACAGGCGCAAAAAGGTTGGCCGCTCGTGGCTGGTATCACTTTTATTCCACATTGCCTGGCGCGCTCTCAGACTAATCGGTGCTCGCGTCACGTGCCTAGCTCTTTTCTAGCCGTGCCGGACCGTACCGGCTTCTCTCTATGTCTTTTGCCAGTTTGCCGCTTCCGATCCTCGGTAGCTGTGATTTCTTGCCACTTTCCTAAAGGATGAATATGGCTGGCGATGGGAACAAGTATTTTACGAGCCGATTAGAACCTAACTGATACCTTTCGAATACTAATGAGCCTGTAGTTGGATAGAAAGCAACTATGCTTTGAAGCGTTAATCGTGGATAATTCGTTTCTCAGAACAGTTTCGATCTCCATCTCGTTTCATTGGCATAATCAGATTTTTATGCGTTTACGGAAAATTTAGAGATGTTGAAACGCGTAGATTATGCAAAAATATCGTTTTCTTGAACAAAGAGCCTGGCTATTGGTAGAACCAAGTGTTTCACGAGATGATTAGAACGTAACAGTTACCGCATACGATTAATCTCAATGTAGCATTTACATTTTATGTCGCCACCAATTCTGACGTACGATTCATTGGACGATTTAGCGCTGACAGTCGCAGACAGATACGTACGTAACTGAACGATTCTATGAATAATATATGAACTCTGAAGTTCGATTCATAAATTATTTTTTTTACAAGTATACATTATACGTAATATACAATATACAATATATATGTAAATTGAAGTCGATTCCGTTAATTGATCGAATGCCACGAAATGAAATTAGTTTCCGATTAAATTCGTGAGAAAATATTGAACTTAATTCATGAATGAAATATAGTGGAACTGGAGACGAGGTAAATACGTTGCCGCGACGTATTCGCGATAGGAATTGTGAGTCGTACGCAGAGTGAGATTTGCACCTGAACCGGACACTGCTTTTTCAGGTCTTTGTTCATTTTGCGTTGCGTAGCCAGGGTGGATGTCAATCTGAAAAGTAAAAGGTGAAGGTAAACGGTGTGTTTCGAAAGTGACGATTTTGTAAGTAAGTAGTCGAAGTTGATGATGATCTTTGCTACGTTCACTTCGTCATGGACTTCTTGTCGGAATTTCCTTTGGAAGGAAGTTGGTCACGGTCTTAGTTGAGACTTTGTTCTAAGGCTGTTTTATTTTCTAGCCTGTATTATAACGTTTATAACGATAAATTTATTTTCTAACAGCAACAGCGATAAAGCAATAACGTTAATTTGTCGGGATATCTCTGCAGAGAAAAGTAAAATGTTTTTTTCACACTGGAATAAAATTAATACGCGCGATTACGACACAAAGTCTAGCCGACTAGCTCTTAAATCATTTTGTTTTTGCTTTTCAACCATTGTAATTACACCAACACGCAAATTTGCATTCGCTCGATCATGCAAATCATATTCCGCTATTTGTAATAATCAATAATCGGATATCTATGCGACATATTTTTATATGTATATTATATGATTTTTATACATTCTGGCGTGTGAAAATTTTCAACGAAACCGGTGAAAGGCTGGTAACTTAATAACCAATCAAATCACAAACGATAAATATTCTGAAAAATCCCAAGCTCCTTAAATAAAACGCTTCGCCTGGTTCATGGAACTAATTCCCCAAATAGACTATCCATATTTATCCATTTCTGCGAAATGTTCGGGTGCAAACATACAGCGCACATAATAAACAAAAACATCTAACATATCCAAGCTACATATATACATATTGTAGTATCGAGGACGAGGGGCCTGGGGGTTGTCGCGCGGATTGTAAACAATCGGTTGCTGAGGTACGAGTTATAAACAAACGGTTGCCGAGCATGTGCGTACTGAGGCTAAGACAAAAGACAAGGGCGGTTGCCAGGGGACAATGAACGAATTAACAACAGTATGAGTTGAGAAGTCAGAGAGTGCGGATTGCGTTGTCGAGATAGTGTTGTTAGTGTTGTTGAATTTGCGTTGACGAGGATTGTTAATTAATTATATAACTGTTAATTATTATACGTTTGTTGCAATTAGTTCGTGTTTAATAACCATTGTTTTTTGTTTAATTAACATCTCTTTAATCCATCTATCATTAATAAACTAATCATAATAATTTACGATACTACGATATATACATATATAATACTTTTGCCAATACTTAAAGAACGAGTTTCTATGTAACCTACGAATTCTCTGGTTATATCCATAAAGATATAAAAATGCAGGAAAATCCTCGGCCATAAAATAGTTGTCTTTCCGATCGCTCGTATCGACCGTCTATCGGTGCTTTCGTTTCATGAAATAAACAGTGTGTCGTTGGTAGTGTGGTGGCCTTTCAACGATCGTAATAGCGTCTCGATAGATGAACGTCATCAGGAAACCAGTTACGGGGGCAACCGGTAGAAACGCACGCGCGCCGTCTCAGCTCAGAAGGTGTGTTATACCTGACACGGCGAGAGAGAAGAGAGGCTATACAAACGGGCACACGTGACACGCGTGGCGTACACAGGCGCTTACACCGTGCGAGCACGTGTACGCTGGTATTTATACGGCGCTCTCTCGGGGCCGTGGGAATGAGCGGGTACCCGCGACCGTTCTGGCACGAGCGCCGCGACGAGCGTCGACTGGCGCGAAAGCGGACGCGGACAGGGACACACACAGCCCGATTACCGTTCCACGCGGCACGAAGCTAAGAACCAGCCGATCGAAACCACGCCGATATCCGCGACACGTGCTTTTCCTTCGCTCGTAAATCGCCCGGAGAAACGCTCGCTGAGAAAGTATCCCGAGAAAGGATCGAAAGAATCCGTTTCTTGTTACGTGTCGCGTTAATTTGTTTCCTTCGTAGTTGTCGGAGGCGCGCTGTTGGGAGGTTTATGGGACGGGACCAGGTTGATTCGATGATTCGACGTTTGACGATGATCGCTGCTGTCGTTTGTCGGTTTCACGCAACAGTGGTATGTTCCAGGAATTGACGATTTTAACGTATAGCTGTAGAATTTCATTCTGAAAATTAACTATCGTCACTGTTTTAATAAGAAGATCGTCGCAATGTAGAGAAACTGTTTTATCGTATATTTTTTAATTATGTATGCATTAGAACATTTACATAAGATAGCGTGTTAGCAACGAACTATCCGACGATTTGACGATGTCGGTCAATGTTATTGTAACTATGGTTTGCTGGAAGAATGACGTATCTAAGAAATCGTCGAGTTTACGATGTCTATGAAACTTGATTTTCAAACTTTTTACTACAGCGGGATTGTTGCAAGTGTTTAATAAAATTGCGCTATTTAACAAGAAGAATGTTGCGGTTCAGAAAAATTGTTTCATCCCTCTTCCTCGCAGGGAGAATTCACAAAAGCGATATTTTATTAGATATCCTTAAAGTACAATATCGATGAAATTATGCGAAAAAGTATTGCTTTTATCGTCCTAGTGGAATCCACGATATGTTGCACTAGGCAATCTGCCGATTCAATGGGGTTGCGTGTGTTGGGTACGTTAGCGCAACCTTTGATTATCGATTTAGGATCACCGACAATTTTCAATATTTTTTACTTTTTCTAAAGGAAATTGAGAAACACGATCGATCTCTAATAACGAAATATAAATTAATTGCTAAGATGCTAAGGTGTTAATTTATCTTTCATCCCTTTGCTCTTTCATCGCTACCTGTATTCTTCGTCAGAAGATGAGATGCCGGTATTCCAGAGATACCAGAGAAAGATATCAGCTCTATTGCCTATAGGAAATTATGTTTAATACTAATTCATATAAAATACATCATTCAAATTCAAATGAAAATCGTTCGACCTAGTAGACCAAACTGCGTTCATAATAATTTATGATTAACCACTACGTCTAGTTGTGTTGTTGCTTAAAGATCATACGCACACGTACAATCACCGATGATAAATATCATTACAGAACCCAATATTGAATGATTCTAACAAATACACATCGGTGTGACGATGGACATCGATTTCGGGGATTTATGAGACAGGTGTAGACAGGTTGAAAAAAGACACGAATTACTGCGACAGCATATGACATCGTGCAGAGACACAGAGTATAATCAATTCGTAATAATCCAATTTCGTCATTTCGTAACTACCTTTTAATTTCCATTTCTTTTATGTCTGACCATTTGGTGCATGTTCGGCAGCGGCAGGGGGTAAACACCTTCGAACGATTGATCCGAATTACAGCGGATATTATCCGATCACGGTATTCCATCACTTGAGCCGTGCAATCCACACGGTTTCACTCTGTAACAATTTCCGTACTGTTTCATTAAAGGACCGACAATTTTAGCCTCGTACTCTGTACGACAAGGAGAACGATTTGCATGCGGGAGAGAAAGGAAAGTTCAATTTTTATAATTCGTACCTCCTCGTTTCCGTGCCGGGCAAAACATCCATTCTTGAGGTAACAACATTATTTATTAATAGCGTTCCTCGATGGGAAATAACGTGCAAAGTGGCGGTCACGGTTAGCGCAGGTCGTGGAGAAAGTGTTAATGCAAACGCGAATATTCGTTCAATCAAATCAAAAAAGAAGATCGTTGTACAGTAAAATTCATATGTTACGATAATATAGGGCACTTGATGGTCATAGTGTTTCGTACAAGTTGTGATAATTGGTGCGATTACCAAGGAGACGGTTAATCGACCGGCTCGCAGGATTTTACACTCAAAGGGAAAGGAAAAATTTGCATCTAAGAATTTGTAAAAGAATTTGAGACTTTGAGACAGTTCAATGAGGATTAATTATTAAGGATTAAGTCAAGAATTACACGTTGCCTCCAACAATTCTCGAACGTAAAGTCAGTTGAAAAAGTGTTCGATAAATCGGGCGGAAAATTCTCTTCTCCATTCTCAGAGCAGTTTATTTCCGCAAACTCTGAAGCCAGATTTATCATCGAAAAACAACGACAAGTATGCGAGAAGACTAATAACAAAACGTAAGATATTTGTTTCAAATTGTACCAATATAATCGCGACAATCGTGTCTCATTGCGATGCTAATGAAATTTAAATTACTTTAATGAAACGTTCCGTTTAACACGCGTGATACGTTCATAAAAGTTTCTACAAGTGGTGGAATACTTTTGAAAGAAACTGTACGTGCCCACCTAATTATAATCGAAACAGGAAGAAATTCGTGCCGAAGGTTTTTTCAGAGAATCAATAACCGGGTCAGTAGCGGATCGTTAAGGGTCTTTTCGCCTTGCATTGATAATTTTCAATCGAATATGTAATTTTCCGTCGCGACAAAGATGTTCGATATATCGACATACGCGCGTGACAGCTGCCTTATGCAGCACAAAAATGCCGCAAAAAAAAAAAAAAGAATGGCAAAACAATCAATTTTCGAGAATATTCGAAATTTCACGCGCGACCGACTTACGCGAGAGAGCATTTTTTCCCCCATTTGTTCTTTCTTTCTTTTCTTTTAATATCCCGACGTTCCGATCTGCGGCGAACAACTAATTTCGCGCCCTGTACTCCGTAATCATGGCAATTACTCGGGAGAAAAAGGTTTTGTTGCGACACTGTCGATACTTTCCGATCGATTGCACTGCCTTCGATCGAAGGTCCGGTATCCAAAGAAGAAAGAAGAAAAAGACGAAAGAAGAGGACCGCCTCGGGTAGCTACGGATCGGCGATGCGAGCGTAATGAATTAATTTCGCCGATGGAAACGCCGTCGATTAAGCCGATCGACGAAAAGGAGTCTGTATAATTGATACATTTCGCGTCTCTGTCCTGTTTATCCTCTTTAAGTGTGTACAGGTTCTTTCATTACTGGTTGGACCCACTCGAACGAAGATACAATTTTATGAGAAATATTTTAAGGGATTGGGTCAGAAATTTGCCGATTTGTGGCTTTGAAATTGATAGGATAAAAAAAAAAAAAAAAGAAATGAAAAACGTGGTGAAATAACGCGGTGGATTGAGAAATTGGTTAGCTTGTGATGTATAAAAGGAACATTCGGAGGAATAATATTACGCATATGTATCTACAAAATCGTCTGAAAAGGGGATTAGAGCAGAAATTTGCAGACTCGTGGTTTCGAAATCGATTTGGTTAAAAAAGCGTGGTAAGAAACAGAGCGAAGGAGAAATTGGCTGATCAGCGGTGTATAATAATATCGTACGTATAAATCATTCGCGTT
The DNA here is from genome assembly GCF_014825855.1 of Bombus pyrosoma. Classification (NCBI taxonomy): domain Eukaryota; kingdom Metazoa; phylum Arthropoda; class Insecta; order Hymenoptera; family Apidae; genus Bombus; species Bombus pyrosoma. Next base: position 2,834,920 of record NC_057783.1, on the reverse strand, counting down.
ATAGACGAGCGATTGAAAAATTGTTCTCGTCGATGAAACATACTGTATGCCTGGTATTTACAGTATAACGGAAATGTGGTGTGTCCAGTTTTGCTTGATGCCAGTGACATAATTGCCTTTAAGACCGTTTATCTTTCATTTTCGACTCTCACCGGTTTCTGCCGTATTAAATTCGAAATGCATTTCTCCTTCGTGTAGCATGCATGTGGTATAAAGTAAATTAAATCGATATAATTCAGCTCCTTTTTTTTTTTTTATTTTAGGATTGTTATAATTAAAGTGATACGATGAAAACGTATAACCATATAAAGTAATGTTTCTATCTTAATAAGAGTCGATACGAATTTTGCCGCAAACACCTGCGCGATTTTAGTAAATTGCGAAAATAGAAAGTCTGTAACTTATGGTTTCGGCAGTGCAAACTTAGGGTTGGTCCTAATGCAGAGTGATACAAAGGGTTGCCTACTCCTCGGGGTACAATCTAGGGATCTACCTAACCATTTTTTAAATTTTCCAACGTATATCGTTTATTTTCTTCGTAATTTCGAAGTATTCGAATTTACATAGCTGCGTTCCATTTGATATTACGTTTATAAGATAACACAAGATGGTAATTTTTATATTTACCTACTTCCATTTACCGAATTAATTAGTGTGTCTTTAAAACCACTATCGCCGATGTATTTCTTTGATTGTATTATATCCAACGAGCACTTGAAAATAAAAAGTAAGCAACTAAAGAGTTCCTTTTTTTTTCTTCCAGATACGATATTACTATGTGTTAATTGAGATTCACCGATAAGTTGCGCTATTCTTACTCTTTAACGTAACATTTGCGCTTTCGATCCCTCGTTCGGTCACTCGCGGTCTGCTGACCGTTAAATAAACATAAAATTGGATTAACCCTATCGGCGAATTATGCACCCCTGCTATTATTGTATTACCGTCTGATGCACGAGCATCAAGCATGCCGCAATCTTTTGTTAGTTTTCTGGGGTCGGTTACCCCCAGCTCGTCATGGAAAATGATGTGAATTCATGCACCCCATGCACCTTGGTGGGCATGTGCTTGTCACATATGGGCAACACGTGTGCGTGTTTTCAACAAACGAGTTTTCGTTTAATAGCTGGAATAAAATCTATTTTGTATATTCTATGTCTCAGCAGATTTGATATTTCTTTTTTTTTTTTTAATTGAGTTGCATAAAAATAATCTGACGTTAGTCCATATTTTTTTTTATTATTTAATTTGTACTTTACAATTTGTCCAGCTGGACATTTGATAAAGTTAGGCCATATGTGAACAATTTTTGTCGTGCCTTTTAAAATAATGTGTTCGCAGTGTAAGATAATAATTCGTTTGAAATAACGTTAGTTGGTGTGCAGTATTATAAAAATATAGTCTTCGATTTTAGCGTATTATGTATCCTTCTCAAAATCGTTCGAAAAATAAGTTTTCTCGTAGCCTAAGAGGAACCATCCAGTCCTGGAGGTGTTACGTGCGTAATTTTGTTAAATACGCGTTAATAATATCAATAAAATAGAAAGCAGAAATAGGTGAAATAATCGTGATGGATTTGATATTTGGAGAAATTTTTATTCGGCAAGACGAGAGTCATGAAAATGTCGAATTTCTTGATTACGTAAGAAACCTGTTCTACTTCATTCAGCGGATCCACAGGTGCGTACATTGATTAATTGTGTGAAAAAGGATAATTGAACGGGAGCGTACAAGATAAAAGGATTCTTTAATTAGCTTAAAAAAGAAATCTGATTGTACGAATCTCTTAGAACCCTCAATTTCGTTGCTGCAATTAAATACGTGTAATCTCTGATGACAAGCTTTTCTGATTGCGATGGAGGTTTCTAGGAAATCGCCTATTTATTTCGTGAGAAACATTCTGAACCCTAAAACTTCCATCAACTTCGGCAAGGAAAAGTTTTGTCCAAAAACTCTACAGAATTCTATACCATTTCCTGTCGAATTTTTTCCTCCCAATGATGAATCCGAAATTCTTAAAGGATTTGTCGAATCTTTCCTGGGCAGAACGAAGGGCTGAAAAGACCCCCGAGGCTTTCTTAAACCAGTTTCAGGTATGAATGGACCCTTTCCAGTCTCCAAACCTTTGTTCGAAAATACAGCCGGTTATGAAGGGCTGACCAATTTCAAAGATCACAGGTGAATCGTTGAAACGAGGGAATTTCGTCTAAAAGGGGAAACCTTTCTCGAAGTATCTTTTTACGGTATTGATCGAAGGAGTCTTTCGTATTTTTAAGTAGCGTCGCGCCATTTAAGTTTAATTTAATCAGAAAAGAGTTGAGAAACTTGATTCGATCAGAAGAAGTTGAAGATTCTCTAGATATATGAAAGACTAAGGTCGAGACTTATCGCTAAGAACTTAATAATTAAAGGAAGGGAATGAATAACGAATCGGATGATTTCATCTTAGAATTAAATTTATTTATACTCTTAACAAACTGGAAGACGGTAGGAAGTTTCGTCTGAACGACTGTTAAAGCCAATATCACAATGTATACAATAACTCTAATCTAGTAGGTACGAATATCACAATTGCGATAAAATTTCTATCGCATTATTCAATGAATAAAAAAGAAGTACAAAAAGGAAAAAAAATAGAATATTTTTCTCTCCAACTGATCATTGAGCCAAAAGAGTGTCATGAAACTTCACAATTTCATTCTTAGAGATCAGTTAAAAAACTAAATCTATTTATCACAGTTTCGATGTTATCTTATCTAAAGGCAGTCTGGCAGCGCGAGTGGCAGCCCCTCAAGGTCAAATATTCTCCCCAGCTCCATCTTGTAGATATCATCTTTGTTCGTTTTGATCCCCGGGAAGTTTTGATTATTCCTCGTCGAATCTTCGTATCACTTGGACTGTACGACGGACCATCCTCGCAGGTGGTTTCCGAAGGTCTCCAGGAATCCTCATCATCGACTTCGAAGATCGATTTTCGAGGGTTGTTCTAGCATGAGGTAGATGAACTTGATCGTACACCGATGATGTGGTTTTTCACGCGACCTGCATCTCAGGTGTTTGATGTTGAGAGAAGGCGCGTTCCTTGTAGCACAGGTCACTGTCGGCCATGCTCAGGGTCGTCCAATAAAAGTCGCCAGCGTGGGTGTGCGCGAAATGAACGGGCACGTAGCACTGACCAGGTACAACCGGTACGACTGTCATCTGTCCGTCCAAGCAGACAGTGATGGCAGCTCCTTCCTCAGCGTCCTGAAGTTCCGCCAACAGTCGCCTCTCCAGTGCTTCGTTGGCATTATTCTGATTGTCCACCTCCTCGGTGAAGATCTCCACTTGTGGCACGGCCTTCTGGTCTTTGACGTATTTCCCTCTGTTGGTCTTCTTCTTCAACAATCTCAAAATGGGCTTCAGCACGCTTCTGACCCGTTTGCTGCTGGTGGCCGTGCTCTTGCCCGACATCTTCAGGTTGTAGAGATTATCGTTGAGCTCGTTCTCGTAGTCGAACACGTGGCTCATTGTGGTGGCGGCCATCTTGCTTCTCGTCCTTTGCTGATTCTCAACACTGAACCGGTTTTAAAGAGGAGCGCGTCCGTACGTCCGTGCGTGCACTCTCGAGACTCGGAATGAACCGTGCGGATCGGCGCGCAAACTGTACTTCGACTCGAACTTGGAAATCTCGAAAAAGCGTGTTCTTTACGAAGCTACTTCGAGAGAAAATCGAAGACAGATATACGTATGCTGTTGGCTGTATTCGTGGTTTTCTCAGTTGCTTTGGAACGAAACGCTAGTGAGCGAATGATGCCTTAGACGAGCAACCCCGGACCTTATATAGGCCCCGTCGAGCAGCACGGGGTGACAGAGTGGGGAGGGCAGGTGCACTCTGGCTGTGGGAACTTGGAGAATTCGGAGCTTCCCACGTCAGGGTCCACGCCGACCATCTGCCGTTTCTTCTCCCTCCTCTGACACCCTCCGACACTAATCCAACCTACCACCCCGACCTGTGCATAGCCTCTTCACCTACCCCCGCGATCACCCCCGCTAGACCTTCGTCCTAGGTGGATCCTTCCTTTCCTTTTCGCTCTGCTCTCCGGTTTCCATCCCGAGAAGAGCAGAAGCCGCCGGGGTCCTTTTCGGCCCTTTTACTCATACACGATCAAAAGGGTGGATATTTTGCCCGTTTTCGGGGGAGGACAAGTTCGAACCTGTTCGCGACAGGTCTCTTCAACGTTCGAAACCAGAGTAAGTATTGAGAGATGAGAAGCTGGCTCTAGCGGGATGACACAAGGGTAAGATACACGCTGTTCTTCGTAGCTCGCTTCTCGCCTTGCTATATCGTCTTATTATTATCGTATATGAATCGTTCACAGGCCAAAGTGGTTAACACCGCTTTTCGAAATTTTACCAATTTTCCTCAGTTTTCTCTACTTTTTATTCCGCGAAATTAACCTCTTCGTCAAACGAGTAGCTCGTATCACAATCGCTAGAGGCTATGTCGACTAACTTTGTAAATTGAAATACACACAGCACAGTTACAAACGCCGCTACCTTCTTCGTAATTATAAAAACTAATTTTCTCATTTGTTACGCGAGCTCTAGGCGAATTCAACCGCGCGGTTCTCTTTGGGGTTTCTAGCAGAAAGGGACCGAATTGATGGAAACGATTTCGATGACTGTTTACCCGTAGACCGAGGCTTAAGTGGAACCTTTTGCTGGAATTTCAATCAATTCGAAATGTACATACCTTTTTGGTATTTTTTTTCTTTACGAAGAAATTCTTTGGTTTGGAGAGTATGTGTCGATCTCGTTGGAAGATTTTCGCTCTCAAGATTCTTAATGTTGCTATTAATTTCGTTAATGGTACCATAAGGTTTTGTTACACCTATCTTAATGGTATTACGTCACGGTGGGATTACCTGTAGAGACGATGCGCCTTTTTAATCCCATCTTTTCTCGAGGTAGGAAGAGCTCGTTTCTCTCGTTAACAGTCGTATCACGATTAAAGCTCCTTGAAAGATTCCAGCATTAACTTTCTTCGCCGCTCTGGATACACTGGTCTTAAAAGATGAAATCGAGTACATCACATATGCATTCCTCTGTCGAATTATCATCTCCTTCTTACTTCATCGCTTTCGACTTTCCGCTTATTTTCAAGCTGTTATCGTGTCGGAGGAGATATCTCGTGCTTCTTGATGAATAAATAAAATTCACATGGCGTATTACAGCGCCGAATTTCCGGTAGAAATCACCAATTCCTTCTCCGGAAGGAATTTAATTATTAATCACAAAGAATGTTGTTGCTCTTTAAAATTCTTTTAACATGTTCGTTGTCGATTGAATTCTCATTGTAACAAATAACTTTCGTACAAAAAGACACGTTTAATCAATACGTTCCTTAAAATCCTTACTCTCCAACAACGTATTCGCTGCATCGTTTCGCATCTCCCCAAACTATCATCCACTTTATCATATATCTAGCAATTTAAGCATAATACGAATCCAATGAAGGTGTATGTAACCTGTCGCTAAAAATTAACATTCCGTTAAAATGCCCGAAATTCTTCTCAAAATACACCGCTGCGTCTCTTCCTCGCTATTATCGATTTTCCATACGAACCGAATTAAAGGAATAGAAAATATAGAACGTTCGAACGTTGCTGCCTGCATCTTTTAAAGATAATCGAACTATCTGGCGTTCCATTTTCGCGCGCAATATTTATGCCCGTCCGCGCAACGATTAATTCGTCCAATTAGATGAAACATTCGATAGGAAGGGAGTTGGATCGCGTTTACTCGGCGACGTTTAAATCAACAAGTTGGCGCAGAGGGCTGTAAGTTATAGTAATTAACGCGCGGCAATAATGTTCGTCGGCTTCCTCCATTACCCCAGCGTGCTCGAGAGATTTAGGGTCGAGCATCGAGCGTCTAGACGTAGTGAGATAGCATGGCACCCCTCAGAGTCGTTAACTACGCCTGGAGATTTGCTTTTTTTTCCTCGACCAGATGAGAGCCGCGTTCCCCTTGTCTGCATCCCTGCAGCGAATCGTACACACCCTCGTATACACCAGGCGTGTGTTATGAGACTGGAATAAAAAGTACGTTTTTTTCCTCCAACCTCGGATTCTTTTTGCTTCTCTTTTTCTTACCTAGTTCACTGCCTCCCCTATGGATCTGTCGAATTAACAAGTTTTTCGGCAAGCAGCTTTTTTCCAGCTACCTGTTCACCTTCACGAACGTCACGAACTACCTGTTTCGTCAACCTGTTGACGCGAACGATCTTTTTTGGGAAACTAAACGTTTCGTTTCTTTCTGTTAGGAAATTATTCGTTTTTTAAATAATTCTTTCTTCGCCTCTTTGTTCGTGAAACATGAAATTATTTCCTTCTATTTTCTCCGTCGTGAAATTTATTTACTTCCAAAGTGATTTTTGTTGTAGAATTATTAGTTTTTCTTTTTCTTTGTTTTATCGTATTGCTTGAAATGACACGAGTTCTAATGGGCTAGTGTTTATGGAAACAGCAATAACGTCGTTCGATATTTTCAGAATTTTTAAACTTGTGATATTACAGTGCAATGATACTAACACACAAAATTTTATATATTTCGCCATGAAAGTTGAAATAAATATTCATTTCTGCAAAATATTATATTGTATTTACGTAGTTTCTTCTAACGATACTATCCGAGTTATGTGCATTGCCGGAAATTTATCTCATTCTAATCACTGTAAAAGATTACAGCCGATGACAACTGTAACAGTGAACCTGCTAAAACAGCATTCACATGGGGTGAAATTCCACCCATTGTTGCATTGCATTCAACGCGCTTACTAACGGCTTACTAACATTCTCCCTCGCGCTTCTAAATATAAATACGATATAATATTTCCAACAACTGAATATTCAGGAATATCATCACTGATAGAATTATTCCTACGAACAAACCACCCCCTCGCTGGAATTTTGCTATTGGGTTGGCAACTAAGTGATTGCGTATTTTGTCAATACCACTTAATGACAAAATCCGCAATCACTTAGTTGCCAATAATAGCTAGCGTCTAATGGAAAATAGTAAAAATATGGTCCTTGGATATTTGGAAAATCTGACAAGCGAAGAACAGCACGAGCACAACGTTCTCCCTAAGGAACCTGTCCACGTTGGAACGAGGGTTCCCGAAGGTCGTGGCAAATCCCGTAGGGCCCACCATGATGCACCGCTTCGTGGGGTACCGTCTGCTGCCCTCGTCGAGGACAGGTACATCAGGGGTATTTGTTTTCACTTTGCGCTCTGCAGCTACATTCCGAGGCAGGTGAAGCGAGCGTGCTCGTCAAACCTGCAGAGAGAGAAAGAGAGAGAGAGAAAGAGAGGGAGAGGGAGAGAGAGAGAGCACGTACCTGGCGGCAGGAAATGATTTTACTTTCATGAAGACAGCCGTGCTTTTGCTCTTCTCGAGCTATGTTCTTCGCAGTCAGTTTGTTTTTCCTTTTTCGTTTTTTCTCTTGTTTGCGCGACCAGACATCTCTCGGTAAGTTCGTACACGAGAGGAGATTTTGCTTCGGGGCTCGATGAGAAAACAATTACAATCATAGTTCTGAGTAAGTCCTCTTTCATTCTGTGTAATTTCAAGGTGTTTCGTAGTTCGTGTGGTCATCGTCGACCGCACGAAACTAAGTCATTTATTTTCATCGTTTAGTCGTAAATGATTTTTCGAACGACTAACATTCGTATATCGCGGTACAATTTTTACCTGACCGTGTTTTACAATTTATATAGTTTCAAGGTGATTTGTTGTTGGTATAAAGTCTCTGCTTGCATGTTATTTATTATTATTATTATTATTATTATTATTATTATTATTATTATTATTATTATTAGTTTCAGTATCTGGCCGTATAAAATTGTTCGTACGACCGAGATTTATATTTATAAATCGAGACGAAATTGTTATCTGAACATGATTCTTCATTTCGTGTAATTTCAAACTGTTTTATTCTTCGTTTAAATTTCTCATTTGCATGAAACGCAGTTATTCAATTTCAATATTGCGTCGTACATAATTTTTTGAACGACTGGGAGGAAACGTACTTTCTAGATATATGTTGATTGTATTTTATTAGTACAACTGTGGCCGAAGTGTATCGTATTCTGTATAATTTCAAGGTGTTTCGCTCTTCGCTTCAATCCGTGATTTGCATAAAACGAAGTTTTCAGTGTTATCTTTGGCATTTGGTCGTATACAATTCCCTGAACGATGAAGATACGTAAAGATACATTTCACCTATAAAAAGTGTTTTATGATTGATCGAATATAATATATCAAGATATTAATACCAAGATACCAAGATATAATCAATAAGACTAATAGTCTCCTGTCATCCGAATTATCATCACGCGAATACGCAATCCAATTTAATAAGCATCTCGTTGTGTTTTTAATAGCAATATAAAATACTAACGATGTCTAAAAGTCACGTGCAAAGTCTACAAATTTTTATCTCCTACCTACTAAAACGTTTCAACACTAGAAAAATTACTTGCATCGTTTTGATTCGTCGACGAATTGGAAAAAATTATTATTTTCTGTAAAAAAAGTATAATTATTTACAATTTTCTCTGTATCCTTTAAAATGATACATCGTTTCTCAGATATCACAAAGACACATTTCAAATAGAAAGATCACGAGGAAGGAAACTCTGGTTCCTTCCCTCTCAATTTCGAACAGAATTTTTGATGAGACAATCTCGATAACGTAATACCAGATAATTTAAGGCCATCCCAATATATAGAAATATTTTACAAGTAGACTGTATAGGACGTATAAATACCGAACAAACTGTGGAATTACGCTCTACTAATTCCCAACTAACATTCTAATCGCGCGTCGGATATACGCTCCACGTTACGTTAAACCGATAATCGAATGTCACACTTAATCCTGAAAAATTGTTCGCTTCGCCAAGCCTTATCTCACCAAAATCTTTTATAGCTCTTTCAATCGAACCGGCGCCTGTTAACGGCCGTAACACATTTTCTCGAATTTTCAAATTCTGCGTGGCGTTTAAAAAAAGAAAAAAAAAAAAGAAAAAATGTTGCACGCGAGATGAGAAAACCGGTCGATACCTTAACAGATATACGCGACACTCGCCCAGAATGTTTCGTTAGGAAGAATTTGAAATGCCGCACGTCAACCAGCATCCGTCTGTCCGAGTCGTGTTTCGCGGTCCTTGAAAAATCCAGCCTTCGTCCTCGTTATTCCTTCGGATGGGCCTCATAACCGGTTCCTAATACGGTCGTCGAATCCTAATCAATTCGAGGCCGCCCCTTTCACTTTGATTTAGAATCACCAATTTAATTGCTCATACACGTACCTATGTGTACGTACACTCAGCCGCAAGAGTCTAAATGCAGCCCTTAAGTATAAAATATTATGGTAGGAACGTGTAGCTTTAAGAATTTCGCTGGTGAGATTTTTTTTTTTATTATTTAATTTGTACTTTGCAATTTGTCCAGCTGGACACTCGGTAAATTTTTCTAACTTTATTGCTAAATAACATGTGGATGGCTACCCCCAGCGGGATACCACCTTCAGGTTTGACTATTTTATTTCTTTAGTTTTTATTTTTCCATTATTATTTAACTTGTACTTTACAATTTTGTCCAGATGGACATTTGGTAAATTTTTCTAACTTTATTGCTAAATAACATGTGGATGGTTACCCCCAGCGGGATACCATCTTCGAGTTTGACTATTTTATTTCTTTAGTGAGATCAGTGGAGTGTTTTCAGTGGTGAGATGTAACGAAATTTATTCACTTCGAACTTTATTAGGAAAAAAGAAATAAAAAGAATATAAAATACTGTGTTAGAAAAATTACATAAGTCTATTATATCTACACAAACATAATAGCTGGCATAAGCGTCAATAATGCGTTACTGTCTTCTTGGTGTTTGGAATTTTTATCGTTTCTTTTAAATTTTAAAAATAAAAATTGTTTGAAATTTGCAATTTCTGCTGCCATGTTGCTCCAAGAATTTTCTAAGTTAAACGTTTCAGTTTGATAATAATTGAATCGATACGTAAGTACAAGTAATTTTACGATCAATTGAATTTTCAGTTTCTTTGATAAGTCAGATATACGAAATATAGACTTCCCTGGCTGACTGTAGATCCGTGCAAACGTGCCATGGAAAAGCATGCTCGAACTGGTTTCCGATAAACTGAATTTTAACGATTAATGGCAATGCCAGTTGACTCAGCCAGCAGTTTTCTTTTATCTTTGAATTAAATATTCGATGATTTATTAAAGCGCGATGAATTATTTAAGAGGTTTGTCTTTAATATCAACGATGACAGGTTTTATTAATTGTTTCTGGGAAGATTGCATTATTCGTTCATAACTTGCTACATAAAAATGATATTTTTAACTATGATGTACTTTATGCATATTATAACAACCATATATGTAAAGCTTGTATAACATTTTCGTTAGGTTTCAAAAAGTGAAAGACAAGAAGAACTGGTACAGAAAACTCTGAAACTTTTTCACTTGATGTGTTGCAACTTTTATGTTCCTCGGTCAATGATCTTTACCTTTTAAGTTACGTTTAAAGCTGCGTTAAGAAACAGCCGTGAAACGATATGCTTCAGGTAGGCAGAACTTGAAGGATTTCCTCATCTACGATCTTTCTTCATCTAAATTTCTATTGAGACTATCCAACTATTTCGATTATCCAACTAGCTCGGTCAATGATCTTTACCTGTTAAGTTACGTTTAAAGCTGCGTTAAGAAACAGCCGTGAAACGATATGCTTCAGGTAGGCAGAACTTGAAGGATTTCCTCATCTACGATCTTTCTTCATCTAAATTTCTATTGAGACTATCCAACTATTTCGTGGCTCCGCGCATTATTTAGAACGATCTTACGCTGACAAGCTCGTTACAAAAATTGTATTCGCTACTAAAGCAGAACCACCGCCTTCACCCGAAGCGACAGAGCAATCAAAGAAACGCAACCTGAGAGAACGAAACGCAAATTAATCTATTCCCGCGTTTCGCCTTAGGCCATTATCTCGACACGCGGCGTCGATGCATGCAGAACCGAGTGATTTCAAGCTTATTATTTAAAGTGTCCGCGAAAACGTCCGCGAATAGATACAATCGGTATTCAACGAATGGCGTTTTAATCAAGATCGTGTCACTTCTCTCGCCTAATGCCACCAGCAATGTCAAAAAACGTTGGTCGGACCAAACGTTTTATCTGATCGGTATAGCGTTCTACCATGGACATTTGCATAATCTAATATCTCATGGCCTGGCTAAACCCTAGAACGGAACTATATTCGTCCGGAGCTGTCGTTTCCTTCTTCGAAAAGATCATCCTTCACGCCTCGATCCGCGCAACCAGATATCGCAGAGGATTGTTACAAAAAAAAGTAACCAACCATTAAGATTTAGGTTTCTTTTTTCCGTAGGAAGAAGAATCTTTGACTTGTATGGCAGAAGCGTAACGTTAGAACGAGCAGAATTAAGCAAATTTGTGAGCAGATGAAACAAGTTGTATTCGTAAAATTGTGAAAATGCATAAACATCAACAATGTGATAATTGGCGAAACCACATGTTTTTGCGTTAATCCTTTGCACTCCTATGTCGAGTGTGACTCAGTTTTTATCTCAGCAGCTCCTTTGTCCAGTCCTACTCGATATCCTTTCATGTCGAAATCAATAGATGTCTTAGAAAATCAGGATTGCATCCTGGAAATTGTTTCGAGATATATCATACGCTTAAAAATTAGAAAATACGACAATAGTGTGAATAAAACTGGTATTTAAATGAATTTCTTTCTTCCTTTATTTATTTAAATTGTCTTATTTTTTAGTTAAAGTAAATTTCAAATAAAGCACTTAGAAGCGTTTGGAGCTGCTGGTAACGAAATTGAAATAAAATTCCGAGTGCAAAGGGTTAATATCGATATAATTCGTTACATAGTATCTGTACTACTGGAAGTTTCATTTATCGCGTTGAATATTAAATACTTTCCGGCTTGTAACTCTTCTGCTATTACAATTCACAAAGAATATAATTCAGAGGTACAAGAATTCGTATAAAATATCCGAAGTAAGATTCGACGATATTTAATATTTCGCATGCGTAACAAGTTTCCATTCCATTTTGTTTAGCTGTATTCAGAAAAATATGAATTTACATAAACGTCCAACGTCTAACCTGTCACCCATGCTGCGTTCAATGGAAAACGTAATTACAAGTGCAGAACTGTTCTTCGATTCCTTACGTCCGGTAACCCCATAAAACTGGGAATTTGCATAAACACCCGCAGTCCTAGTTATGACGGTAGCTCGGTGAGTTACATCACCGGTGAGCGCAACCGGTCGAATCAGAGTTTCAACCTCATCTCGATATCCGTCTTGGGGCGGAGGTAGGCCGATATCGCGCCTTTTCACGGGTTTTTCATTAGCATATAAATAATGGCCAAGCAAAGGGCAGATGAGTGGTGTTCTCGCGGTCTTTCGTGTAGCCTGTGCTCGTCGTGTAAAGGGAGAGAAGAAAGGGAAGCGAAGACGAAGAAGACGACGAAGAAGCTCGGAGAAGTGGCTGGACTGAAACAGTAGTAGTGACCCCCGGGGCTGTGCAGCTCCAAACAAGAAGTCCCTTTTCTGACGTCACCGGCAGGTGCATCCAGAAGGCCATCCTTCTCTCCCCTTGGCTCGACCTCTCCTTCTCACCATCGTCTCGTTCTCACTCGTTCCGCCCCTCGACTCAACCGGCCGTTGTCCTTCTCGCGCTCCACCGTGTAATCGTACTGATTTCATGATCGAGATACCAGGTTTCCCTTCACGGATTTGGTTACCTGCTTACATGACGCTCCCTGTTTACGTGTTTGTTTTACGGTGTAAAGAACGGACACTGGGCTCCTCTTGGCCGGTCGACACGCGGCTTCGGATTAAAATAGTAGTCCCTGTACCGGTCTACCATTAGATCTGATTTTCCTTTTCGTTGAATTTGTATTTTCGGTCCTGCCGGTTTATTTAGTGCACCAATGCGCATGACTTTTTGTTTCTCCAGTGAAACGAGTTCTTGTTCTTTGGTTTTGTATTTTGCTTTCTCCCAGTTTGGTTAATACTCGAACGTATGAGTTTTCCAAACGAATACATCGTTTTTCTGGCTTTTAATTATTAACGATTATTATCTATACTTGTTGCTATATTTATTGGAATAATCATTACGGCGCATTGCAGGTTCCTATAATAAGAGTACGATGAGAGAAGTAAGAGGAACGATGAATGATGATGCCAGATAAAATTGACCAAGGTCGTTGTAATCCCTTGAACCCGCACTGATCACCTCTGTCTATTGTGATAAACTTGATTGGAAAATTGTTCAGTACGTGCTTACTCGAATTTCTCCGTTCCATTCCAACCGAAATGATTAAAAATCTATCTCTTTTCTTACTAAATAAAGTTCTACGAAGAAAATTGACCAATTGAAACGTGAAAGGAAGAAAATATGAATGAAAATATCTTACATCCAATATTTATATTTAAACGCCTGGGTCTTTAATATTTATGTTAGAGTTTTCAAAGCGTAACATCGCTCTTAGGCGAAAGGTGCGTTACCAGTCGAATCATTTCGATGATCGACTAAGTAATAATCTCGAGGGTAAGGTCAGGCGGAATCTTAATGGGTTCATTAAATTTCGATGACTTTGTACTTCTGTACTTTTACCGCGTGGTAGAAATCAAATTTGTTTTTTCTCCTTATTTTTGTTCCTTTTTTTCTTCAGAGCTGGAGCAGTAAGGCTCCAATCATGAAAGTCGTAATGATCTCTTACGAACGAACTACTTTTGATTATTATACACTACCAACAATGCAGCGCTTAATGATACACTTATTTGTAAAAATGCCTAACTACTCGTATTATCAGTAGACGTAATTCCATTTTATTATATTAAAAAAGAAACTGGTATATTTTTCAATTGCGATTATTATGGTGTAAAATTTAATTAGAAGTCGGCGATTATTAATTTCTTTACGTATATCCCAGAACGCTGTAATTTATGGTTTGTGTAAATTAAGTTTAGCTAAATATTTATCTCTCCCTTGCGTATCTGTTTGTCTTCTTTCGATGCAAATAACGTTCAGCTTGCTACAACATATGCTTGAAAGCTCTGGCCTTCGGAGATTAAATAAAATTTTAACTTCTAGCGATTCCTTGCTACACATTTTATTGTTATTTATTCAAGAGATGAAGATTCCGTTGCGTTCGGACCAAACGACTTAAATTCTTCACACGTTCCACTTCCTGTACACAATTTACCTTAGATATGATTCACTAAAGAATCGAAGTATGAAATGCCACATTTGTATCCACAGAATTTTATCGGAGAACAAACTCTGTTATCGAATTTCATGCGAATAATATTTACTCGCAGTTGCAGCGCCAAAATGACTGATTCATTGCAAGCAAGTAGAGACGTATAGTTTATGCGTGATCGATTTAAAAAATATCTTGCCCTCGTGTTCGATCCACTGAATAAGAAAGCGATCCGATTAACCTGATCCATAATAATTTTACTCGTTAACGTAATAATTATACTCGTGTAAAATATTTTCACTGATTTTATATAATCGGTTACGTGCGAGGATAAGTTGAGAATCTGAGATGAAAATATTGTCGTCCGAGTTCTCCTCCTGGAGAAACTCGCATATGCAAACTTCCAAATTTTAAATCCTCAAAAACGTCCACGCTCTAACGTAATCTCGCGATTCTTCCTCGTCTCCGCCTAGTTTTCAGCTATCGAATATTTGTTACCTCGATCGTACCGCAAATTCCTGAACACGGTGTACAATTTTTCAGAAAATACGCGCGTAATACTTGATATATTTTCGTGACCAAACGTACGACAGCGCGGCAAATGGATAAACTGGAATCGAAAAGGAGAAGAGGAAGGAGAAAAAGAAAAGACGAAGAAGATGAAGAAGAAGAAGAAGAAGAAGAAGAAGAAGAAGAGGAAGAGGAGAAGGGAAACGCAGCACCACAAGTGGTACACGTCGTATCGATCAAAAAATTCGTCGTAATATTGTATCAGAAAGGGGAGCACGAAAAAACCAATGAAAGAAAACCGGAGACCGAAAGGGTAGGCAAAAAATGGTCCCCCGTTTTGCTCCGGGCGAAAAATAACCCGTAATACGGACTACCGTATTTCTTTTTTGTTTCTCGCTTCTACGACGCTGGTAATCGTTTTCGGCAGGTAGGCTACGGCCTTCTCAGATAGAGATCTTCGTAATTGGAATTTTATCTCTCTTCCCTTGACTTGGCCGCTGTAACGGGGTGAATTTATAGTAGCTCCACCATATTACGCTTTTTTCCTGCTTATTAAATATTTTTTTAAGGGTGCCGCTCTTTCGGTAGAAGTCTCGGTCATTAAGGCGGTTCCTTGCGCAATCCGACTGCGATTAGACGGATGGAGACTTCAACGCCTCGATTCTGTCCGCCATTGATCTTTCCGATCGCAAAACCGTGTCTTGATCAGACGCTCGAATCAGGGTATCGATTTTTACGTATTTTATTTTATGTTACGAGTATATTTAAGAAACTCTTGCTGTGCTTATTGTTATTATTAACAATTTCTTTGTATTACTATTATTTTAATTAAGCGATATTATTAACGATACTAATTTTTACCTTACGAATGGCCTAGTTTCATGACAAATTGCTTCTTCAAAGTTTGTTATAGATTGGATAGTGGCAGGCGGTGAGAACGTTCCACTTTCCTCGAGCACGTGCATTATCGGGTGAGTGACATAATCTTCTTTCAAACGGCTACACCTTTTAGGATCTACGAGTCGGATAAGTTTCATACAATTTAACGAACTTAATTTGCAATCGCATTGACATACCATACAAAGTTAATTACACTATGGTAATAGCAGGAAAGAAATTATTCTTCGCGTTTCTCACGATCATTCAAACTTCCGATTATTCGATCTGCCTGACTCTATCGTTGATAGAATCGTACAGCGCTACTGGTCGTCCAAGAACGGCACAAGGATAAAACAAAAATTGGCGACCACGCTGAAACTCGATAGCAAAACTGCGAACAAACGTTCTTGATCGATAAAGATCGAACGGTTGCTCTAGTCATCCGCAGCTTTTCTTCGTGTCACTTTCCATATCCAAATCCTTCCTCTTCTATCGAACTGTGACTGTCCAATGTAGAATTCTTTGTCCTGTGGACCGGTCCAGAGAATTTCCCGAGGCACAATAACAAGAACCGGCCATAGTGCTTCCCCAGTGCGGACCCTTTCTATCCCTTTGAAACTCTGGCAGCGGTACGGAGAAACAGGGGGATGTAATATTATTCAAAATCACGAAAATCTCCGATGGAATTTCGTTATTTTCCGAGCTATTCAGCCTCGTAGATGCATATCTTACACGCCATTGAATGGGCCACCGTACGGGGTAAGCGCGATGTTTTGTTCGTGTTTCCCTTTCGAACCAGCTTCCTCCCCCGCGTACCGTTTCGTGGACGAAGAATCCAGGTAAAAAGGGTCAAAGCTGACACAAAGGGCACACGTGCATAGCTAGGTGTACATGTGGACCCCTCTATTGGGCGCAATCGTGAAGGGGGAAATCGTGTTTCGATCGGGGTACGACGAATCGACTGGTTGAAAGAAGATTTCTCTGCTCGCCGACAAACGGTTTCACTGGATGAAGCAAGAAGAACGCTTGTAGCAGCGTCCTTCTCTGTCACGAGATTACCTGCGTATCGTAGTTGGCTGTATGGGAAATGATGGAAAACTGCAAAGGAAAACTACCAAGAGTCGTGGATTTCAGTCTGGTTCAAGGGTTGCGCTTTCTTCTTGGATTTCTTCCTCTTTTCTGTCATCCAGAAAGACGCGATAAAGCCACGTAACCACGTGGTTCGTTGGCGCGAAGAAAATACGCTTTCCGCAGCTGCCGCCGACATGTGCAGCCTTTCCTCCATCGTTTTGTGAAAAAGACCAGGTGCGATTACGCGACTGTTTGACTAAACGTGTCATACGGCTGCGATTGGAATATTTCATCAGCCTGATTGCAATATTCTTTCATTCTTTATTTATTCCTGTTTTCGACTTGTCTATCTGATGCACTTGTCGCGTTGTTCTCGTGTCTAGATAGAACGGGGATTCTTTTGTAGCGTCGTAACCCTTTCACAGGTGAACCCTTTCCCTTTGTGTCGCTGGCTGGTTTCCGCTAACCCTTTCGATCTTGGTTCAGGTAAAAGGGTTAAAGATTTGGGTTAGCAGATCGGTTCGAGCAGGTTAATCTTGTTAACGGTACGGGCAACGTAATATTAGGTTTGCTCGTGAATTATGGTTTTATCATTTTTTTCTATCACGTCGAGAATATAAAAGAGGCGATTTATTTGACGTTTCTCGAATTTTATCGCTTTTTTATCATCATCTTAGTGATTATGACATAAGAATTATTGCTTATAGTTGTATTGACCTTTGAAGTTTTATTTCGAAGATCTTTTCAATTATATCTAATTTTAATATTATATCTAATTAGGAAACATCTTTTCTGATTTCTTAACGTGACGGTATCGACACCCGATCAAAAATCTTTTCGCATTTTTACCTGTTCTTTGATTCGTATCTGTTCGATTTATAGAAATAATTTATAGAAATAAAGCCTCTAGCCGTCTCTGTATTCGATAAGATTGATATCACGATATGCTTTAATGAATTTGATTCGATAAATTCGCACGGACGAAAAAACTTGTAAGGACATCAAGGAGCCTTGGAAGAAGTCGTAGGACCACGCTCCTGCGTTCTGGCGCACGTGCATCGAAAAAACGGGGCCGTCGTTGCAGGTTCGAACCTGCACCAGGAAGAATACACTCGCTTTATGTCGTTTCCTTTGAATGTCTCGACTTTACGCAATTCACCGGGAAAGGTACCTTCCCCAAGCAACAAAATAGTCAGACGTGTTCGAACTTGCTCCATTTTCCACAAGAGATCTCTCTTTTCTTGAAAAGACCACCTCTGCTACCTCTGGAGCGTGTCTTTTTCTTTTTCTTTTTTTAGAATAATAGATACAAATCATATAGAAAAACTTTCCATCTGATCCGGGGAAAGCTGATATCGCAGAGACGTAAATACGAAGAATCGAAAGAGTTATGGAACTTTTTAATGGCCTCTATTCAAAACATGGTACGTGGAACTTTTTTAAAAAACGTTCTCATGTCATAAGAATGTCCAGGTGGACAAATTATAAAGTACAAATTGAATAATAATAATAATAATAATAATAATAATAATAATAATAATAAAAAAGGCTATAAGTTGCGACGAGAACGGATGAAGAAAAATCCTTGGGAATAAAAATTTTAATTCGAATAGATTTTGCAAAATATGAAGATACAAGTTTTCCTATGAACAGATATTTCGTTCATCGATATTAAAAAATTTCTCGATTATCGTAACAAATATCGAATACGTTACTGAATAGAGAAAATTAATTAAAAGGAAATGTTATTTACGTATTATTTTTGACAAAACAAAAAGTGAAATTTATGTTACAATTTACCTTTTATCAAATAAGGATATCAATAATGCGATATTATATCGTTAAATAAAGTTAGTAGCCAGTAATTTGGTACTTTTATTTACAATTATATGTACATTTTATTATTATATATTTATTATATGTGTATGTTATGCGAGTATAAAAGTGTTCCATGAGAATATTTTCTACAGAAATTCTTAACGTAACGTTTCTTTCCATAAAAATTCCACGAGAACGAATAGATTTGTTAAATAGATAAGATCGAGCAAAGTTATTTTATGAACGACAGATAACCGTTCACCTCGTTCCCTGGTAAATTCCTTGACGTAACGTTGGTCTTTCAAAGATTAATCGATAGAAATCTGATAAAATACGACGCGCGTAATTAATTTGAATCTCTTTAAAATTCACAAGATACATCAAATTTGTCAATAAAATTTCCAATGGAACGTGTAAATACGTATGAAGAGTGAAAAATTCCATGTAGGGAACACGTTAATCAGAACGTAAAATATATGCGTGGTAATAGGTGGATCGTAATTCCACGATGATTCCTCCTTTCTTTTTTTTTCCATCATAAAAAATCCATTCGAATCGTATTGGTCGCGTAACTCACCCTAAATTGCACACCTGGCAAAGGGTTAATGCGAATTGGCAAGTGGGTTAGTGGGTGAACCATCCGAGAACTTAAATATTCGTTTTTATATTCCGGAACGGAGCAAGTTCGAACACGTTTCTCTGCCAGCAGGGGCAGTTAAAAAGTGAATTGTACGCCGATTGCAGGTTCGAACACGCACGAAGAAAAGCAGGTCGTTTCGAGACGGAGCCTTTTTTCCTTTACACAATCTTCCGCATTCACACGCATTTGTGCAGCGCGATCCAAAACACGTTAGAACTTGCACGCAGCTATCTGCGTCTCAGCTCTTATCGAGTTCGCCTATAGGAAATAGAATATTAGATAAGATCCGATGTACGTACTATTTTTGATTTTATTGATTATCAGTGGTGACAAGTAAAAGTTTTTTTTTTTTTTTATTTAATTTGTACCTTAGAATTTGTCCAGCTGGACGTTTGGTAAATTTTTCTAACTTTGTTGCTAGATAAAACGTGGATGGCTATCCGTCAAGTAAAAGTGTTTCCTCCTTTTCGAATTTTCTTACCACTTCCATACCACTAGCTGTTATTTCTTACTATAAAATAATAGGAGTCAGCAAATAATTACCTAAAATGGAAATTCATATCTCTGAATTTCGATTATTTAATTATAAATACTCCAGTTGCGTTTAACGTATATTTCTATATTTCTCGAGTAAAGGAATAAGAAAGGAAAAAAGATTCCATTACGAATCTAAGATATGTCGTCTCTTAAGAAGCTGCATGACAGTCCAGTCACGTTTCCTTAACCGATTGGGAAAGGGCGATTTTTCGCGGTGGATTACGTCGAGCCAACACGTCTGAAGATAGCATTTCCAATCGATCTGCTTTCTTCCAATGTAACTTCCAACTTGTAACATTCGAAACGGCACGATTTAGGTCAGAATAAGATACAGCGTGTTGAAATTCGTCCAAGGCTGGACATAGATCACCGGTCTATGTAGACGGCTGTCATCCCAAGATATTCTACGACTGGAGGAAAGGATCCTGCCGGATGCAAGGGTCCTGCCGCACCGATTCAACGCAAAGTGTGACGTAGGTGTGGGAATTTCATGGAAAAGAAAAGGTTTCGAAGGGAGCGAATTCTAACTCGCTCGTTCGATGCACAGACACGTACCAAATGAATGGCGAATTTTCAATGCAACGTGTGTGAGACGACCAAGAGTCCTCGTGTTACGATTGATGATGTCTGTCAGGTTCCGACTGGTAGCCTGCCTTTCAGGGACGATAGTCGGTTTATCTGTGACGGTTACGTCGTTTAATGATCGACGATACCGATAAAGGATCAATATATAACGTTTTATTAAATACAAATTTATATGTAACAGAATAACTTGAAGTATTAACGTACACCGCTCTATTCTCTTATATTGGGTTGGCGACTAAGTGATTGAGGGTTTCGTCATTAGGTGGTAATGACAAAATTAACAGCAATGAATTTCTTTTATCGCGCGTTTATTCATTCAACACGTACGCGATGCCTCGTGGTGTTTTCCTTTTGTCTTTCTCTCTTTCATTCCTCGCTCGTGAAATTCAGATGTACGCGCATGTATCTTCTAACAGACACAATTGGCGGTATTGGATTATTTCATGATTTTGGTATTCCGAGTTGGATAGTCTTAACCTTCTTTAGGGTTAGTACGTATTATGCGTGTTCGTTGTCTGTTCTCGTCATTTGTTCCTTTCACGATGCACTTACGAAGCGATCAAACCTCTGCCTTAACAGCCTAACGACCACATAATCGAATCACCAAACAGGATCGTGTGAACGGCAAATACAAACTCCATCTTAATATCAACAACTCTAACAATCCCTACTCTATCCAAATTTCATTGGCCGCATCAAAAATGTTCGAGATACGATAAACTCGGAAGTCAACATAAACTTGATGGTGAAAACGAGCCTAAGGATCCTAATACCAAACATCGGTCTGCACACGGGATCGAGAGTTTGGGCAAACGCGCTCAACGAGTTCCCCCGAAATCCTCTGGCGACGTCCTCGAAACGTTCACGATGGGTCGTTAGATGACGAAACATCGAGCAGAAAGGCTGACGGAGAGAAAGACTCGGTCGTGCAAGCGGAGATCCGTTTCCATTTATCAGCTTCCCCATTATGCTCCTAAATAAACAGTCTCGCGAGTCTTGCACCTATGTAAACACACGGGCGGAACTGCCGACGGATCCAGCGATCCCGGATTCATTGGTGAACCCCGTGAAGAAAAAAAAAGAGGTTCAAGGGGAGGATCGTGAAAGGGACGAATAGGAAACGGAGAAAAGTGATTGTGAAGGAGGGTGGGTGTTGCATTGAAGGTCGTAGAACCGTGAATCTGCCTCCAGGGCACGGATCCATTCTTAAAGGATTATCGTTATAAATTATACATTTCCCGTGTTGGACGCCCGGTGCATCCTGGCCGCCATTTTGCTGGATGACCGGTAGCAGCTTAGAGATTTCTATCGTTGGATTAACGCGAACCGTGTCATCGCGGTATCCTGTCTATTCGATTTCGTCTCTGGTGGAAAGAAAGGCGACTCGCTGATCGACCCTTTTCGATCCATACGTTTTTTTTTTTTTTCTTTCAGAGTGGCTATTCCATTTTTCGACCTCTCGTGGCCGGTCGCGAGGGTGGAACGCGCGTTTCCAGGGTGAAATACGATCCGCTGGCCGGCTGTTACGAATTTTTTTTTCTCACTGGATTTTAGGGTCGCGTTTTTAGGGGAGGTTTCCAAGTCTCCTTTTTTTGCGGGTCTCCAAGCGAGTGGTTGATTTCGACGGCCAGAATTTCGTTAATTATATTAGGCTTCTTTCGTTTCATAAGATGATAATAGATGAACGACAATTTTTGTTTTATATTATTTTATTGAATTAGGTGCGACCCATTTCTATTATTACGTTCGTGCACAATTCAATAAACTGATATAAAAGAAAAAACATTGTGCGTCTATTATTTCCTTACGAAACCAAAGAAACATTTCGTACCTTGCTGTGAACGCGGATTTGTTCCTTTCTTGTCTTGATTTCTTATCTTGCCTTTATTGTGCGTTTGAATCTAGAAAATTTGGATGTTCGATGCATCGATGATGTTTTATATTCCTCAAGGTGTATGACATAGAATAATGTGGTGGACGTTAAACGTGTTATTTCAAACGATGAAATAAATCGGCACTTGATATAGTCAAATTGTTGAATAGTTAGTATCGAGTATTCAGTAAGCATTACCTAGTAGTCGTATATCGAGTGACTTTGAGCGAACGACGATTAGTAGCATTGAGCGGGCGACGATTAGTAGCATTGAGCGAACAGACGATTGGTAGCATTGAGCGGACGACGATTAGTAGCATTGAGCTAACGGCGATTAGTAGCATTGGGCGAACGGCGATTAGTAGCATTGAGCGAACAGACGATTAGTAGCATTGAGCGAACGACGATTAACTGTGTATTCGGTACGTAGAATAATTTTAAATACATTTGACTATATCAAGTATCGACTTATTTCATCATCTGAAATAACACCGTTTAACATCCACCACAAGAACACAGTGGTCAGTATATATTATCAAAGAATTCATACGAAAGTTCATTGTCTAAGATGTAAATAAGATATACTGTCTGGTAGAATTTTCTTAAATTTTATCTCTGTGTGCAGCGCTGATATCGCATGTTCTATTTGATTTGGAATTTGTTATCAAAGCTTTCAGATACGATCAATTATCTGAAACCCAAGTTGGTCTTGAGCCATAAACGTGCAACTTAAGATTTACTCAGGCGTAGAAATAGACGTCTAAGCCGTGGTAACAGCGCGTTTTCTACTTTTTATCGTAACACAGTTCTCTCGCCACTTGCTCAAATCTCTTAAAGAAGAAATATACAAGTTCAGAAACAGATATAATATAAGAGTTAACAACCACCAAAACCCATCAGTTTCCCAACTACTCGACACGACGGATCAGATCCGCAGACTAAAAACACAATAGCCTTTAGATGGAAGCATTAGATTCAACTAGAATCAAACATACCATAAACTATTATAATCCAAGTTACAGTACCGCGCCAAAAGAATTTACTTATAATTCTCAACGAGAATTGATTGTAAATAGTCTATCAAATAAAATAAAATAAGAAACACTTGCCCAAATTTCCTACCATACACGCAACACTGTCGCCAATCTGTCTACCAATAGATTCAACAAAGATACGTACAGTTCTATCTAACAAAAATCACAATATGGAAATATCGGAAGTTACAAAATCGATACTAAACTGCAAACTTTCGGCCAGTGGCATACAAAACCCACTATCAATTCCAAAGAGCAGCCATTCGTTGTATCGCGTGCATCGCAGCAAATTCCCACCGTGTCTCCAAACCGAATCGATTCTACCGCGCCATTTATCGCGTATAATATAAACCATCGAAGAAGTGTCGGGCCCACAGAACGCCCGACACGTCCCACAGTTCGATTCTTCCTTAACTTGGCTTATTTGAAATTTCCACCGCCTACGTTCCATCCTCGGAGCATCTAACGCTTCTCTGCGATAATACGAAAGCCTGCAGCCGGCCATGGCCATTGACGGTTCTACAAGCGAAACTTCCAGATAGGTCCATCAAGTCACAATGACTTTTCGCAAGATGAACGTAGTTTCCGCTAGATCTTTTTTTTTCCGCTTTTCGATGGATAGAAGCGGACAATGTAAGCGCCAGAAGAAACTGTTCGATGGGTCTCTCTGGCCCCTCTGATCCTTTTCTCGAGCTGGAAGGGTCCTGTGGGCGGAGCGGTCTGCCAAGAAAAAGAGCTTGCTCGCCAAGGATCTCGGAGGTTCCTTGACCAGCGGGATAAGCAACGTTCAGAGGGGCTGAAATCGAACACGTGCAAGGGTGACTCAGAGAGCTGGTCAGATTGGGCCAGACGGGGCACCGTGATAGAATACAGCAGGAAAGTGAAGGCCCTGTCGTAGATCCAAGCGAGAGATAGACGCTCTGATGCTCGCAGAGATGCGCTCTTGTGTTTTCTACCAGATACTTCTTCACATATTTTTGTTAACCGGGCGTTTTACCAAATATCCAGCTGGACAAATTGTAAAGTACAAATCAAATAATAAAAAAAAAGAAAAAAAAAAATACTGGGCGCAGCTACACAGCGTACAATTGATACACGTCATCAATTGGTCCTTGGAGATGAAATTTGAAGCTTTTGAACGCAAACAAAACTTTCTGTTCGTTTCAGTTCGAATATTCTACGTGGTACTTTTTCGTCTCTTGTACATCGACCTAAACGTGGATAGGTTCGTTCGTTGAGATATTTGAAATTTCTCGTGCTTTTTAGCTTCCAAGCAAAGTTGTACCGTAGAAGGGAAGAACAAAAGATACGTTAAGATAAGTTCAACTTCTGTTTGAAGGAAAGACAGTTCACATGCGTCAACCGAATAATATTAGGTCGCTCGGAAAGTTCGTCCAGACTTACATTTCCTATCTTTGTCTATCTTTCACGCAACTGCAATATTCCGTCCTTCCAGAAGCTGTCAGATTTTTCGGCGAGAAACTTTGGACACATGATCTTTTACGTCGACCAAATTCCTTACAAATTGGAACGAACTTCCCAAGAAACCCAATAACGTTCTATTTTAACATGTTAATACGATTCAACCGTGACAACAAAAAGGACAAACAGTGAAACAGCGCGGAAATATTCTTGCCATTGCACGAACGCATAAAGTTCTTAAAGATTGTCGTCACAGAACGAGATGACGCGCCGACGACGTACAACGTTGTTCTCTTCGAAGCGAGTCGCTTCCTTTCTTCCGCTTCTTCTTCTTCCGCCGCAAGGATTCCTCTAACGAATTTCCTTGTCGATTCCGCTTCTTTTCAACGCAACGAGCGGTATTCCGCGTCCATTAACGTTTCATAATACGCGATTATCCGAAAACCGATTTTCCCGGAGATAGTCGATCGTGGAAGCAGTGGAACAGCGTTACGTACCTGCAGGCTGAATTAAACGAGCCGACTGCGAGTTTTCCTTCGAGCGGAAATTCCTTTACTTCCTACGCACAGTCTGAGCGGAATAAAAAAAGAAGAAAAGAAAGGAAAGAATAATCTCGTTGGATAAACGGCGGAAACAGAATTACGCAGGCCTCGATGACGTTGAAGCTATTGTGCAAGCTGAAATTGCTTATTCACGGCGAGCAGAAAAAGGCTCGTTCGAAGGATCGTGAAACGGAAGTGGATGATCGAGTGCCCTCGACCGCGTAATTTGTACATATCGATCAACGAACGCCGCATAAAAGAGAGTGGAACACCCGTTGAGAATTTCTCGACCAAATATTTACACGAATTTTGCACGCTTCCGCGAGATCTTGTAATTTTCGGAAATAATCCTGTGTGCTTTTAGACTTTGGGGATTTCTAACGCTTCGGATATATTCGCGTGAAAGGTAGCGTAAGCAGAAAGTTAAAGTTGTATATTTGATAAATCGGAAGAGCAGAGAAGTGGCGGTGCAATTGTTTACTAACACTTTGACTGCCACGCGGAAATCACATGTTTCGCTGAGGACGCCACGGCAGTATTTTTACTATTCCAAGCATATGATGGCAAAATAATAATAAATTGATGATGCAAGAGAGTGTTGATCGATGGAAAACTTTAAGTTGATAACTTCATCGGCGAATAAATATGCCTATCCATGTGCTTTATTACGAATATCAGTTTAAAACACTTTGACTGCCACGCCGAAATCGCATGTTTCGCTGAGAACGCCACGGCAGTATTTTTATTATTCGAAGCATATAATGGCAAAATGATAATAAATTGACGATGCAAGACAACATTCTTTCCCAATCGACCGTTTATCTTATTGGTGGTCACGGGTGACCACCGTGGCGCCTTGGTAATAGTCGATATCGACGTATTATAACGAGGCTTCGTTTATTTCGACAAACCATTCGCATTCGTTATTTCGTCGCAAGCGAAACGTGCAGAACATATCGTTGAAACGTGTAGAAGATATTGGTAAACGGTATTTGCTCGTTCTATATATAATGGCAAGGTATGTGCACACTTCTAACTTCAATCGTACGATTATAAAGCAGCATTTACGATTATTTTCCAAGCTGTGTTTATAATAATATTCGTTGATTAGCCCTCAAAGATATGGATGCAAACACGGTGCACCGTTAGATGCAAGATTTGTTCTCATTTTTCTTTTTATCGCTGTTCTAATAAAAATGTTTAATCGTTCAATGGGCACTTTTTATTCCAAAGTATCTTCTATTTATCGGTTATATTCAAAATACCCTGACTGTCAATTTTCGCACAATTTTTACAATTGTGGCCGATCATATCATGACCAACGTGGCATTCAAAGTGTTAAGATGTTATTTGTTAAAATTTACATCGACACTTACGACGCTATTTAGCACTCTCGTTTGCGCCATTTCCACGATTCTATGAATGCGATTGAAAACCAGGAATTTTACTTAAAGAACACGGTGACGTAAAAATAGTAAAAAGGAGCGACTAATTAGCGTGCACGCAAGATCGAGCGTTTTTGTTACATATTTTAAATTGATCACGAAAGAAACAAATGTCTGTTAGAAAAAATATAATGGCGCTGGAGAAACAGTAAAAAATACACGGATAATCAGAAACAAGAGTAAGCATTCTGCTCCCCAATTATCTATGGATCTTCCCGCAGTAACATGCTAGAAACGTTTTTTTACGATTCGTATAATGATACTTCTAATGTAGAAAACTTCTAATTTAAGTGGAAGAAACGTTTCCGCGCGAGATAAGGGGAACAGTGGCACCGACTCTCTTAAATCTACGATAATCATTAGGCTTGTTCGAAGCTAGAAACCTTTTATGATGGACCATGCTCCTTTTTTGTGTCCCTCTACGGCGTTTGTAGCGTCGATGGGGCACTTGTTACGTTGGTAGATGCACGTGTTCTAATGTCGAGTTAGGGTTCCCTGGGCTTCAAGGTATACGTAGGGAGGAAAAAAAAAAAAGACAAAAGTTAGCTGGTCTAGGAATAGGTTAGATTTCACGATCTTCAGTGCCACCCCAAATGATAGATGACCTGGATGATGATGAGTTACAATGCCACGAAATTGGATTCATATTTTTCGATTTTAATAGAGATTTCTTTGAAAAAAAAAAAAAAAAATAGTTGGAACGTAGTTTTTATTGTTAGTTCTTATTTTAACACTCTATATAGAGAGCAGAATGCCTGTCGAACGAACGACTTTGATTTCACGCTCTTCAAACGAACTGTTCGTTGCTATTTTTCTACATTTTCTCTAGCAATATCAGCCACGAGATTGAAGAATAATACGTGAATTTGCAAAGTCTTCGTAAAACTCTTTGTACAATTTAGGAGATTCTATCTCGATGACAAAATTACATCAACGATACGATACTTGAGTCGACGAACTTATCCCGATGCAAAGTAACAGCGTATTATTTCGTTTAAATCGCCAGGAATTTCTCAGGTACAGCGAAAGCTACACGCATTGACTCTAACCGAAGAAGCAGAATATTTTCTATTTATTATATATTTTATTATTTAATTTGTACTTTGCAATTTGTCCAGCTGAGCATTCGGAAAATTTTTCTAGCTTAATTGCTAAATTGTCATTACCACCTAATGACAAACTCCGCGATCACTTAGTTGCCAATCCAATAACATGTGGATGGCTACCTCAGCAGGATACCATGTTCGAGTAAACCAATATAACTACATTTGCGATGAAATCCATTTGCTCGTCCACGCCACTCGCGATCGTCAATCGTACGATCGGTACGACAGTAGCAGGAGAAAAAGGCGTCGCGATAAATAACGTTTAACAGCGACAAAAGGAAGGCCGAGAAAGACTGGACAATGTGGAAAGCAGCGAGTGATCTGTCGTCACGGAATATTAGGGCGGCGTTGATCTCGAAAGGGAGGTTGGCAGCGACAAAAGTGGCGCGCCGCCTCGTCTAAATGGCGACGTAAGAAGCCAAAGATAGTCAGAGAAAAGAAGACGAAGGCGGTGAGATATAAAGGGAGAGAAACTTGGCTGTCGTGTACAAGTAGAGAGCGACGAAGAAAAGAAAGGGAACGAGGCTCGAAATCGGCGTATCGGCCGATTTCAAAAGGAGAAACGTCCAAGGAAACGGACTGGTGTGTATAACGCAGCGGAACGGGTGGTCCCATTGGAGAAGTCGCGCTTCACACAAGGGCTGGTGGCTTCTCTACAGCTTTGTAACCGTTCTCTTGGTCGGTGAATCGGCGTGGTTGATGGCCGCCGTGTTGCTCGTGTCCCGCGGAAATCGGCGTGACGCGATCGTCCTTTCGACGTCGCAGATTTTTTCCACCGCAGTTTTTATTCGGTCGTTCACGAACACCTTGATTCCGCGGACAATGGAATCCACGGGGAGATAAATCCTTGGAACCGAGCTTATACAGGGTGTCTCGGTATTCTTCCTCGGCTTTTCGAAAATAAGAAGAAATTTTCAATATAGCGTCGTTAGCATTTTCATAGACGTTTTCCTGGTGCTGCTGTTTCCATTTAATTTTAACATCAGAGAAAGTTGGAAGGATAAATCGCGCGCGCTATCAACGATTTTTTCATATATCTTTGAAACTCAAGAAATTTGTTCGCAATAGGCGAATAGGATCGCGTTGAAAAGGATGCAAGTAATGCAACGAGGTTTAAAGGTTGTAGCAAAAATAACATTTTAATAAACGATATATAAGGCGATAATTAAAGCCCCGTTTCATAGGAAAAAGATCCGAGACACCCTGTATATATAAAGGATACCGTGAAAAATCAAGAGAAGCAGCTGGCCTAGTAGCTTCTCGTACACTTGTGCACCGCGGAAAATAGCCGCGAAAATTTTGCTGCGACACCGTGTCTACCACGCCGTAGAGAATTATTTCGATCTAGAACCGTGTCTACTTAATTTCCTTATTCGATCTCTAGTGCACGCTCGTTCGAGGACGATCGGCAAGTACCAAGACGAATCGAGCCTTGTTACATCGTTACGGTTATATCGTGTCTCTGTTGGGGCTGAAATTTATCATTTTGCCTTGTGTATACCGTATGGATTACCGAGCAAGAGGACGTCATTCATCCGAGAAGAGGAATTTTATTAGGTCGTCCGAAAAGTTTCTTTCGTTTTACGAGGAAACAATAGACGCACAACGTATTTTGTTTTATATTATTTTGCTCTATATTATTACTGTATATAGGCTATATACTATATATACTACATTACTATAGTTCTATATTATATAGTATTTTATTCTGTTGAAATAAACACCGCGACATTTTACGGACTTGGTGTCACGTTTGTATGCACTGTTTAAAAAACAGGTTTGCGAAAGAAAGACACTTTCCGGACAACCTAATAGAAACGATTCAGGTTGATTGAATTGGACGTGGAATATTTCATTTTTAAACGCGAATTATGTTTCTCAAGTCGCTATGTTTTGTAATCGTTTCACGGTTCTATTAGTTTCTACCGTCATATGAATTTTTAGAAAGAAGATTAAAAAGAAAACACCCCACTGACTTCACTAAAGAAATAAAATAGTCAAACTCGAAGTTGGTATCCCGCTGGGGGTACCCATCCACGTGTTATTTAGAAATTAAGTTAGAAAAATTTACCAAATGTCCAGCTGGACGGTTAAAGTAAAGTACAAATTAAATAATAAAAGAGATATGAATTTTTTAGAAAATAACCGAATCAAGACAGATGTACTATTAGATATTAATAATCTACAAAGAATAAATTTGTCCAAATGATAAAGTATACGAATAATACTAATTTCTTAAGAAATCTATTAGATCGCCCGGAAAGTGTCTTTCTTTTACAGACACGTGTTTTGCAACGACGCATCTTCGTACAAACATGAAACCTAATCTGTCAAACGTTGTAATCTTTATCCTGATAGAACAAAATGGATGGTACGTAATTCGATAAATTTAATATAAAACGAAAAATGTTGTGCCTGCATTATTTCCTTATAAAACTTATAACATTTTGGAAAATATAAATAATATATACTGTAGTATCATGGATGAGGGGAATGGGGGGTGTCGTGTGAATTATAAACGAGCGGTTGCCGAGCATGTATGTAGTGAAGCTAGGACAAGAGACAAGGGGTTGCTAGGGGACGAAGGACGAATTAATAACAGTACGAGTTGAGATGTCAAAGAGTGCGGACTGCGTTGATGAGAGTCGAGTCATTGATTAATTACTTAGTTGTGCTGATTGTTATACGTTCGCTGCGATTAGTTCATCATATTAAACGAACATTATTCTCCGTTCAATTAACACCTGTTCAATGTACTTATCATTAACAAACTAACTAATAATAGTAGTCTACAATATAATATATATAAATAATTCAGAAAATATGAAATATTTTTGAAATCTGCGTCAGACTGTTACTTAGCAATTTCCTTTCATCTTTCATTCTTCTTAACATCCCATTTTAGAAGGGAAGAAAGCTCTTCCAAATCCATTCGATGTATAAATTGATGGATTATCGAATCAACCTAAGCATCCAGCTATAGGAGAAACTCGTATCAAAAGAACTCGGTAACCTCGTTGCCGAATTTAATGCTCGTGCCAACCATTGTGCAAATTCGTCGATGTTATTTTTTTTCCCAGCCATGACACATCTCGTGTCACGCGTTTATCCATGCGTCAAAGTCCACACCTTCTCGCAAGAGCTGCATAGACAGTGCTTAGAAATCGTATCGTTAAATATCTCCGGTGGCGCGTGAAGATTGCCGAGGTGGAACTCGTGTTTCCCAAATAGCCATTCTGTCGGCCGGTTCAGCCCCGTTTCAAACTGGCTATAATCGGGCCCTTGATCTAGCCAGCTCGTAGCGTAGATCCAAATCCAGGAGTAAGAGATCGTCTTTAAGGGGGTTAAGAAGCATCCCACGCATGGCCGATCTTTTATGCTCGAGTTCTTACACGGTTCTTTGGGTATTTGGCAAAACGTGCAAAAGCTCTGGATCAAACGGTCGCCTGCATCTCTATGAAGATTTTCGTATAGGGCATTCTTAAGACGACTTAGAGTGGCTCACTTATGATCCTCGTGCTTTGAATTACAAAATACGCTGGCGGTGTATGTAAATTCGTATAGTTCGGTTGTGATTTATTCAATTCTGAAGAGCAATGCAGACGTAGATGCTGGGAGAATAGTAAGGATTTGGTGGTACCTTGGTAGAGTTTAGATAATAAATTGTATGTTGGAGGAAAAATCATGTTGTACACCGAACGCAACATATCGATCGAACGGAATAATATTCTACATCGAATGATAAATTGACGATGAAAAATCACGTTCTAAGCTGAATGTGATGGTAAACGTCGTAAATCGTTGGAATAATTTACGTCAGTTTTTGAATTATAGCGAGGTGCTACCAGGACCGTAGCGGACATTCGTTTCTTACTCTAAATTCGATATAAACTAATCCTCCTTACTGCGCAATTGTACTAAATAATAAATAAAATAAAATAAAAATAAAACAAAGATATTTCGTTTGAAAAGTAACCAGACTATCGATATATATAGCTATATTAAGTGACCATTACATTAAGTAAATTAATGACCGCGTGTATAGAAATAGTTCGTCCCCTGCAAAGAAGACAGTTTTTTTTTCATTTTTATTATTTAATTTGTACTTTACAATTTGTTCAACTTAATTGCTAAATAACACGTGGGATACCATCTTCGAGTAAGAAGACAGTGAAAATGGACCATCTACAAGACAACTTAAAAAAAAGATACGAAAATTTGTAAATTTTTTAGACGCTGCCTGCACGATAAACGAATCATCCGCGGTATTTATAAAGTGCTTTCACCAGAAACAAGCAATATCGAGAGATATAGGGGGGTCAAAGGAGAGGATCGAACACCTGCACCCTCTCGTCGGACTTAGTTAGCTGTGATCCCGCGTGCGATCTTTTTTCTTGGTTGCCAGGGGCAGGTCTCCGCCCACGAGCCCGTGGGGACCCCATAGAAATCGCGCAGCGATCCCAATTTACGGGCTCCGTGTCTTTTTTTTTTTTTTTTCTTTCTCCCTCTTCGTTTCTCCTTTCTCTTCTGTGCGCAACGCGGAAAGGACGAGGTTACCGTACGAAACTAATTTGACCGGTTCCAGGACAGGCATCAACCACCGGCCGGAAGTAGTTTTTCGAGCTTTCAGAGGTCGACGATGGTCCTGGAGCAGGTCCATAACCGCTACCAATTAGCCGTCCGCGCCGTTAAATGACGTGACTTTGCTCTATTCCTGTCATGATTTCCTAATTTCGTCATCTATGTGGGTGGTACATCTGCTCACGAAATATCGTTTCAACGCTTATCGTAGAGAAGCGTTATGTATAAAGCGTATTGAAATTTCATTAATTTGGATGAGACACGTCTGTTGTCGCGGTCGTATCCGAAACAATTCAAATCAATCGAAAGATTCGTATACAGATTGCGAGATATTCATCGGGTCTGTATATTAATAAAAGTAAAGTGAGATCTTTTGCTACGAAGTGTAACTTTCTTCGTATGGATATATTCCATCAAAGTTTCATTTTCCAGAGCCACACTCAATAACTTTATCGAATATTTTAATTACATTTAATATTCTATAACTCGAAGATGGTATCCCACTGGGGGTAGCCTTCCACGTGTTATTTAGCAATTAAGCTAGAAAAATTTAGCGAATATCCAGCTGGACAAATTGTAAAGTACAAATTAAATAACAAAAAAAAAAAATACCTATATTCTATTTATCGTATTTAGTTACCCGTAGACGTGTCAGAGCGTTGTATTTTAACAGATTGCAACAGAACGTAGAAAAAGAAGCAGAGACAAAATTAAATCCACACGTTCAATCAATTCGAACGCGATACTCGAGTACGTACACAGTTACGAAGCAGACGAGCTGGTTTACTGGTTTGCTTCTATCAAAGAGCACGTCGACGACGCGCTATCTAAAATCCTCGACGAGATCACATGGCAACGTGTTTCGTTAACGTTGCTCCGCTGGTCGAATGCTTCGATGCTCCTCTTACGTTTCGTCAAGGGTGAAATACGTTTTAGAGGGGAAAAAAGCAGCAGCGTGACGTTGTCCAGGTTAAAGTGGCTCGTTCACGCGTCTCTTGATTCGACGCACAACACTTTCTATCTAAATATAAGTGGACCTCTGGTAAAGCGGAGCAGAGAATCTGCTTTCACTATCTTCGGCCGAGTGAGACATCGAGGTCCTTCCTGGCAAGGAGATTTTAACGCCCCAACACTTTTTATGGGCGAGATCACCTTGGGAGGTGAAGGGCGGCCTGTTTTCCAGCTCAGAAAGGGCCGCGGCTTTATTGCGTGCACGCAGACGCCTTATAATGATACTTGACCGACGTTGCTCCTCCTCCACCAAAGCAATCGCTTCCAACGCATAGACTTCTGTCACCTTTCAAATTTCTCCAAGAAAAAAATCTCAGACGCTGAACAGCGCCGGAGAATGCGTCCCTTGACGACTGGATGCCTTCTAGGAATTTATATGAGTTTTAAATTGGAGGCCTGATGCGATATTTTATCGATAGAGAATCGTTTTAGGGAATATTTTTTTATACGACGAATCGGATAACGTGGAGAACGATCATCGTACGAAAAATATAGGACGATGATACAGAATATAGGAAGGTTAATTTAAGTAACAATTTCTTTTAATTTAACTATACGAAATTGTAGTATTCGAAGGTTTTGAGATATCGACGAATAGAGGAGATTGATTATTCATTGGAAAAAAAAAAAAAAAGAAAAAATGAGAGAAGAACAAGGATGAGACTATTAGGTTGTCCGAAAAGTTTCTTTCGTTTCATGAGGAAATAATAGCCGCACAACGTTTCTTGTTTTATATTATTTCATTTTGTTCCGTTGAGACGAACACATTTCACGACATTTCACGTTTGTAGAAAGGTGCATTGTTGTAAAAATACACGAAAGAAAGACACTTTGCGGACAAGCTAATAGAGGGTGGAAAAATATTTCTAAATTAACGAATGCTGCATTAAAAAGGAAAGTTGAAAGTAGCCGATGGAGAATAAAAAATTCTGTCTGCCCAAATTGTGGAAAAAATTCAAAGTCGGTGAAACCGAAGGAAAGCAATCTGCAATCTGCAATTCCCGAACCCTGCACGCTTTAACGTTGCATCACTTTTTGCCAACGAAGAGCCACTCCCCGTTGACATTATCCAGGATCGAAGAGACGCCTTTTTTCGGCATCGTCGCGTCAAAATGCCCGCGGCGAGCTATGCAAATAATCGAAGTCGTAGAGCGTGTGCAACCGAGGGCAAGCTCCATTTTAAGCGTATCTTTATTCGGCCAGTATTCTCCTACTTGACACCCTTGGCCTCCTTATCCCTCTTGCTTCGACGAATCTTTTACGAAGCCACTTTTACAAAGCTGCATCCTCACTCAAGCGAGAAACTTTTTCTCCATAAAAATCCCAAGTTGCTCCATGTTCCTGCGCGTTTTTTCGCAAAGTTGCTGGTTCCTGTTGAATGGTTTTTAATGTTCCTTCGTCGTCTCTTGATCGTTGAAAAAGTTACTGTTACGTGTTCCTTCGTGTTTTTCGAAAAACTCGGTCGTCGTTCGATCTTTCTTTCGTGTTTCTTCAAGATGCTTTCACGTTAAAACAACAAGAAGAAACTTTCTGTCGATGTTGCATATTTCGCGAAAAAATTGCCGAAGATTGTCCAGCCTTTCGATAAAAATCTGACGAAATGGATCCATCTTCTGGGCTAAATCGTTTCATTAAACCGACTAAATTTTAGCCTACTTGGTACATTACTAAATTATTCAACTAAATTACGTTTTACCAAATTGCTCCGCCGTATTTTAGCGCTCGAACATAGCAAGTTACTAAATTACTCGCCACTCGACTAAATCACCGACTCTCACGGCTCGATTAGTACTTGCAAGTGCGTGATTTAGTAACTCGATAAAGTATAGACTCGTAGCTTGCAAGTACTTATTCCAAAGTTCGAGATCAACTGGCGAAGATCGAATACTTGGCAAATACCACGAATCGACATTATACGTTACGAGTAACGTTGGAACGCTGCAAGGTATACCTTGAATATTGGATTTGATTCGAATTTGTAAGTAGATACCGAGCTTGCTGCCATCGCCGGTAATTATGCATTATGCGTTATCGAATGGGCAGATCGAGGTGTGGCAAGAGAAAGGTCGTTGTTAAGGGGCCGGCCTGTTTTCATTGGTGAAAAGGGCCAAGCTTCGATACTCGAGAACCACGAGAGAGGCTCGATGAGAATTATCGCGGATGATCGAGCCTAGGGGCGTCGAAAGTGACACCGCCGCCGGTCTGTTAGTAATCTGCTGATGAGACACCCTGCTTCTGCTTTCTTGTCATGGTCGTTTCGAGATTACAGGGCGGAAAAAACGGAGATTCGCAGTTAACGCCATTTTCATCTTGTTCGGCGTCTTTAGATCTTCTCTTGGCTTGTGCTTTCAGGTTGTTTGAGAGGGTTTGCCGCGGCTCAATTACGCTCCAAGATATCTATACTTGATTTTTGTATTATATGGGTATCCATTTCCTGGCCTTTTGTTACTAGATTCCAGTGGTTGATGAGGTTTGAAGAAGTTTGGCGTTGTTTGACGTTAACCCAGATTTCTATCGATGTCAGAGAATCGAAGTTGTACTACGGATGTCTACGCGTCTATGGAAAATTCAAGTATGCAAAATTGTACGGATACAATGTGCAAGAATCGAAGAAAGCTCTGTTTTGCCAGTTAGAAAATACTTTATTCTTGTGAATCGTTGTTTCGCCGACGTCTTTTATGGATTATAGTAACGGCAAATTTCGTTCGTAATAGAACTTCACGTTAGGTTCGATTTTTCAGGCCGAAAATTGCTAATCAATTACAGATCGTCTATCCGTATTTTCTATCTGATTTAGTGTAGCGACGGTGAACAGTTAGTCGCTAGAAAAATAGCCGCTATCTTCTTAATAGCCATTAGAAAAATCATAAAGCAAGAAATGAATTGCAAACCTGCTAGCATGGAATTTACCTTTGCTAAGTACATAGGCACTGCTGGCTGCAATTACTGGCCAGCTTTGTTCTTTTCTACTTACGTCGTTTATCATTTCAACCGCTTAATTACTAATTACAGTCTCAAAAATATACTCCCACTTCGCATGGAACTGGTCGAAAGGAATTATCTTGGCGAGCTGAACACGAGCATCTTCCTCTCGGTACCACTTCTGCCATAGTCTTTTAAATTCCTCTCGATCTTGCTCTTTCTTTATATACCTCGAGCAATCATTTTCTCCTTGATTATGCGACACTCGATCTCCATACCTACTCCCTGCCATTTACATAACACGATCCTTAATTCCTTCACTCTGCCGTTTCTCGATAGGGAACGATGTACTTAACGCAACTTTCTGCTTCTAAACATTTTTCACGGCCAACAAAGTACTAGATACGCATAGTGCAATCGCATTACGAATCGGCAATTTTGATGCAGACCAGACGCTTAAGAGTAGCGTATTTCATCTCGAAAAGTATAGAGAGACGCAGTCTCTGAAAAGTATAATGAGAGAGAAATTCTGATTACGTTCTCTGCAGTGGACGCGTTCTCTCGCCAACTGCAGTTGCGGCAAATGAAACGTTCGAAGATCGTAACGCTTATCTGTTTGGTAAATTCACAAAACGCTTCTCCCTCAAGGTGTTCTTCTATTGGCTTGGCAACTGAGTGATTGCGGATTTTGTCATTAGGTGGTATCGACAAAATCCGCAATCACTTAGTTGCCAACTGTAACAAGAGTTGCGTTGCCTATTCAATTTTTCTCCTTTCTTTCCTTAAATTCATAATTATCATAATTCGTCCTGTTTGATAATTCCTATGATACTGATAATTATTTACACGCGCGGGAAATTTGAAAGTGTACAATTGTACAGGATACGTGTAACATGCGGAAATATGAAAGATATCCGGTCGTTGTGATATTTAGTGGAACGAGTCTCTGTTTGAGGTCCGTTTGTTCAATTAAATTGATAAAAATGTGGTTCGCAGTCTTGCAACGTGGTGTTTCGAGACGAGTTTGGCCGCGAAATTTCGGCACAGCACAAAGGTTCCAAGGATTGCGTATCGCTACAAAAACGCGAACGAGACTATTTAGAAAGCTCCTGGTGGCATAGAACTGGTGGCAGCTGCTTGCAAAAGCGATTGCTCTCGCGACAGATACACAATACAATCGTAAACAGCGTCAGACACGTTCTAAATAATAAAATAGCAAGTTTCTGAGTGAAGAATCGAGGCGGCAGAGAAAAGAACGTAGTGGGCAAACTTTGGTCAAGAGAACAGCGTGACGTTGGTAAGCTTTTTTGCACCTCGTTCACCTTGTTGTACGTAATTTTTCCTGGAAGATCTTCGTGACACTTCCAGGACAATGACGATTGTTGTTAAATATTTTCGTCCACGGGCACATCTTTGTGTCGAGGTGGTCAACCCATGGTTGGACACCTACGGAGAACGCAGGCGGTCCCCCGGTAGCTCGTTAGGTATCCTAACCTGGTATCTGAGCCATTCTCTTCGATTATGTCACGGCTGAAGGACACGATTGGCAGTTTTAAGCCGAGAGATTCGAGATGTTTGGCAGTTATATCTTGAATCTCACTTTTTGTAGGAATCTTCGAACGCATTTACGGCATGATATTCAGAGAAACATTTTACGAGTACATGGCGAGTGTTGCACGAAATATTTTGAAATTTCATTGGTACCATGACGAGGCACGACTATCGTAATTGTATCAGTGAAATTTGAATTAGGTTCCAAGGAGTACGCGAAAGACATGCAAGAGATTTGTCGCAAATCATCGGAATATTCGATTAATGCTCTTTCTATGAATTTAAGTTTCTATTATACTATGGAAGTCGCGAAACATAAATTTAGTATATGGAAATTAATAGCAGAGATTTGTAGCAAGTTTGGAATAGGAATATCGAGGACAAAAATGTCTGATTGTTAGCTGTCATTGATCATCGGGATATTCGTGCGATTTTTCTTTTTATAGAAATCGACATTTCTAAAATATAAATAGTACGTTGAAATTGGTCGATTTTCAAACACGCAACAGGTATGATCCTTCTTCTGCCATACACATTCATCTTCCTTACGTAAGCTGGTAGCGCGCTGAACAGTGCTCTCTGGCAAATATTTTCATCCCCGTGGACATCTCTGTGAAACTGACCACCTCGAGGCGCGCCACTCCGCAAATAGCCGAAGAATGGAACAAGTAGGTCCAAATAGATCGCTCGAACCATTCAGGTTCTCATCCTGAGATCGAAAGTGACCAATCCAGAGCTTGTATTCTTTGCGTGCGTGTTTTTATGGTAAGAGCAGATGACTCGGTCGCAGCGCTCTGTTCAGGTCTTGATTTCATTGTCAATTCACCTTCTTCTCCGATCTTCCCTATAAACTGGCATGTCAGCCTGTTTGTAGGTTGCTGCTAGGTGGGACCGATCACTTGTATCATTTGTACACGAGGGTTGCTGTCGACTTAGATTCACGGGGTTTGACGTCGATACCTCTGCACAAGGGAAATGGATCGTCTGACCTGATTGTGACAGCTTGGCACTTTTTACTTTGCACGATTTATGATGTCCAAGTCAGCAAAGTCCTTTTTTTCGTCGCGTCTTTCTCCCTTTGAGATTAAAACCAATACGATGTAGATCTTTGTCGTTAAATTTACTGGCTTCGTGTGTCCCAAGTTATTGATTTTCTTGTCATCTATGGATCTAGTTTGATTCGAAAAGCTGCGAGTAGATCGATCGACTTTCTATCCAGATGCTTTACAAAAACATCCTCCCAAGTCTGGAATTTCTAGAAAACCTCTATGATAAATTACATTACACCGATTGTTTCTTATAGTCGTAGCATTAGAGACAATTAACGCGATTTACGCGCGTAAGACTTGTAAGGTTTGCTCGGAGTACAAAGCTTGCCTCGTTGATTTGCGACAGGAAAAAGCCATAAAGTACAAGCGTTGTAACGTAAGTATTGTAGCATCTTTACTGCGATTAGTTTCTTTACGATAAATGGATTAAACGTGGTTGTTTAACGTGAACTAATCACAATAACGTATTATAATTAAGACAACTAGATAGTTAATTTGCAAGTCTCGTCACCACGGATCCAACGCTCTCTCTCACGCGGACCACACTCTCTCGACAACGCAATTCGCACTCTTTGACTTCTCAAATCGCAATCTCTGACTTCTCAACCAACACTGACCGTTAATTCGCCTTTGTCCCTT
Organism: Bombus pyrosoma; assembly: GCF_014825855.1. Classification (NCBI taxonomy): domain Eukaryota; kingdom Metazoa; phylum Arthropoda; class Insecta; order Hymenoptera; family Apidae; genus Bombus; species Bombus pyrosoma. Next base: position 2,795,382 of record NC_057783.1, on the reverse strand, counting down.
AACACCCTTTTGTTTTCTATCTTAGCCCCACCGCGCGCGTGTTCCGCAACCGCTCGTGGCCAGGGTCACGCAGGCCTTTTCCGCCAAACTGTTCCATTGAAGGACCGACGATACATTGTTGGGCCTGTCGACATTTTGACCTTCTCGCGACATTGTTTATAGTTTGCCCGATGGCTCTTAGGCCTTTCGTCCACGACGCTACAGTGTATATGTACGTATAACCATAAAATTGATCGTCGATGTGTCTATTTAGGGGGTGTCCTGAATCAGAATGTTCTGAAACAGCGTTTTTTGCGATTTTTTTTAGAAAGGAAAGAAAGAGACGAAGTTGTATTTAACGAATACAAAAAAATTTTTGTTAAAGTAAAAAAGAGAATTATAACAGATTTGTAAGCCTACTTCATGGGCGTCTTGTCGCTGCAGTCTTCAATCGACGGGAAAGATCCACCTCGTAATTTTTGACTGAAACAAAAAACCAAAAAAGGATTAAATTATTATATATTTTTCTTCTGAGTGAACTAAAAAACGGCAGAAAAAAATGCGAAATTACAAATTTTGGTGGGATTACAAAAAAATGTGTGTGTGTGTGTTTTTTTAATAAACTTTAAGGTCTTATAACAATTACTTAAATAAACTTTTGTTCTGTTCTTTCTTTAGTTTTAGAACATTCTAATTCAGGACATCCTCTTAGCTGGTGTTCAAATGTAACAAATGTCCGTACCTATATTTTCCTACTATGGAAATAAAGTCATTCATCTACCGTCAGTCAGTCATTAAGTCGTTATCTGGAATCCTGAAATGTCCGGCTTCTAAGGAGGAATTTCAACAACGATCGCCGTGGCGAAATATGAGCGTCAGTGGAATATGGCGACACTCGACTAATTGGTTTTAAAGGAAGCATAACAGTTTTCGAGCAGCTGCAGCTCGCGTTACGAAAAGCCATTCAGGCGAACTTGATTTAATTACCGAATAATGAGATTTACTGCCTTTTGTAAATAGCAGAAAGTCGTCGTTAGCGGTTCAATAAGTGAAACCAACGAGTCGCTTTTTTCCTTTTTCGATGTTAAGGAACAGGATACGTCGAAGTTGCATAGGAAGTTCCTTCGCTTCGTTTCGGCCTTCGAGGTTTATAGGTGCCGTTTCTTCCTTCTTCTCTTTATCTGTTTTACGTTTTGCAATTTAATTCGTTCATTCTTTAGCGTTGTAAATTTAATAGGATGTTATTATTTTCTATATTTTCTATCTTCTTCTTCGTATCTTCTTTCTTTTTCCTTTTTTACTTTCTTATTACTAGTTTTCAATAGGTAGAACGTTTTAACGAATCGATTTATTCAAGAATCATTAGGCTGACACTTGCGTAGGTTCTCCTTCAATTTGTGCAAAAAAAGAAAACACCTCACTGACATCACCAAAGAAATAAAATAGTCAAAATCAAACTACGAAGATGGTATCCCGCTGGGGGTAGCCATCCACATGTTATTTAGCAATAAAGTTAGAAAAATTTACCGAGTGTCCATCTGGACAAATTGTAAAGTACAAATTAAATAATAATAAAACGAAATTTGTACAAAAGATTCAGTCGTTTCATAGAAAGTTTCGTAGAAAAACCCAAAGTAAAGTACGCGTATCTCCCGCAGTTCTTTTTTTTTTATTTATTAGTAATTTACAATCAATTCTCGCATTGAGAATTTTCAGTAATTTTCTCTGGCCTGGCGCAGTGACATGGCTAATTATTTACAATAAGTTAATACTTATTGTAGATAAGTATAATTATAAATAAGTAGCCCACAGTTAAAGAAGAAATGTCCAAATTCAGTAACGGATATAAAATAAAAGTTAACAACCACCGAAACCAACTACTTGACACGACGGATCAGATCCGCAGACTAAAAAGACATTACACTTTAGATTGAAGCATTAATTTGATTCAACTAGAATCAAACATACTATAACCACTTATTATCCAAGTTATAGTACCACGTCAGAATAATTTACTTATAATTCTCAATGAGAATTGATTGTAAAATTCTACCAAATAAAATAAAAAAGACAAAAAAGTACGCGTAATATTCAGCAGATGAAACAATCCCCTGCGTAGAATTAAAGGGATGTAGATTTCATCCCTTTAATCCTACCCAGTTTGAACACTCGCAATCTACTTTGAATATTTTAGATCCTGCGAGCTTCCGTATCTTTAAATCCCCCGCAAACGCATGAAAGTTCTTAACCATCCCATAGGAATCGCAAAAGAGAAACCCTGGTAAACTATGGAGAAACTGGATTCATCAACAAGTGGTTACTGGATCTCTCCTTAATTACGTGCAGCTGTTAAGTCCCCAAAGGAGGTGGAGGCAGCGTAGTGCAAGTGGCCCCGAGGGTAATTTATCTGTATCCTGCTAATCGATGTTTAACGCGGCAAGCGGATGAATGGCTGATTCCAGAGAAGAAATCCAGCCTGGGACGTAAATTCCAGTAGACGACAAAGAGACGTCAGAGGCCGTCGAGGGGCTGAAAAAATGAAAGAGATTTGACTGTGTCCTCCTCGTGCCCCGTTTACACCCCCGGAACGTGGGTAAACAGAAGTAGACAAGACGGGTCAGAATGCTACGGGTAACCATAACAACCACCGTGGCCTGCCACAATGGGGAGCATGCAGCACTGTTGGCCCATGGGTTCAATGGATTTTCCGCCAGATCGAGCAAACACAAGCAAACACAGGGGCGTCGTCGTTTCCTCTTCTTCTTTTCTCTCTTTCAAGTCGAAGGGAAACCGTCTTTCTCGGTTTCGTTCCTTCCATCGTCGTCGAGGACAAAGTCATTGTGCACGCTTATGAGAATCACTGACAACTATTTCGTTCGCGAACATGTGTACAGCTGGAAATCCATTTAACTGCCGATGGATAAAGAGCTGTGGGGACAAATGGCGAGTTAAACGAGCTCTTTTCTTATTTCCTTGCGCGTGCGTGTATGTGTGTGTGTGTGTGTGTTTGTATGTATTTGTATAAGGTTTTCTAGGTCATGGTAGGAGACTTGATTCGGGTGAAAGATGCTTTGTGTAATGATTTCGTGCGTGCGTTGGAAAGCGATTGAGAAATCGATAAGAAAATGAGTGAAACGAAATTGAATAGATGGGAGTATCAGGGGGAAGGATATGAAAAGTAAACTTGGCTAGTATTGTTCTTTTCAGATACGCCATTAGCGTGAAATTGGGTCTTACGAGTGAATGGATAAACAGCATTGTTTCTATTATACTACAGTCGATTTCCAATTCTGAAATTATTAAAGAGTTAGAGCTTATTAAACAGCAAAATGATGGCATAAAGTTAACGCCAATTGTTAAGGACCAATTAAGGATTAAATCTGGAGATTCACTGGCAAGTTAAGCCAATCGAAGGAAATTTTTTTTTTTATTATATAATTTGTATTTGACCATTTGTCCAGTTGGATATTTGGTAAATCTTTCTAACTTAATTGTTAAATAACACGTGGATGGCTACCCCCAGCTTCGAGTTTTTTTTTTATTATTATTTAATTTGTACTTTACAATTTGTCCAATTGGACATTTGGTAAATATTTCTAACTTAATTGCTAAATAACACGTGGATGGCTACCCCAACGGGATACCGTCCTCGAATTTGACTATTTTATTTCTTTAGCTTTTTGTTTTTTATTATTATTTAATTTGAATTTTACAATTTGTCCAGTTGGACATTTGGTAAATTTTTCTAACTTAATTGCTAAATAACACGTGGATGGCTACCTCCGACGAGATACCATCTTCGAGTTTGACCATTTTAAAGGAAATTTTACTCGACGCGATCGTATTAATGTTTGCCCTCAAATCAAAATTTCGTCCATCGTTCACAGCTAATGCGACTTATTTCACTTAAATGCAGCAGAAAAGCATCTGGACTCGCAACAAATCCATTAGCGCCCAGCGGGGCCTTAGAATCACGCGATAAAAAAGCTGGAATCAAAGCATCGAGCGGAAAGGGCGAAGGTGGTCCACCTGTTGCGGCAACCCCGAGACCCCTTCTTTCTAATCTGCCCTAAAAACACCGTAGATTCACGCATTAGCCCTGCTACCGCCGTTACACCTATCCACCGGCCCTTGGATCCCTTTTTCATTCCGGTAATATTACACGCGGTCACACCTGCGACCCTGTCGCGCACAACGGAAGCGGCTTCGGGAAAAAGATAGCGCAATCCTAAGCAGAGGCGACCATTCTCGACCCACCACTCCGATTACTATAATTTCTTTCGTTAATCTTCCTTTTGTTACCTACCTCTGTTCCTCTACACGGTGTTTCAGAAAGTTGATGGCAAATGTTAGAAGCATTTACCAATTGTTCAGCTGGACAAATTGTAAAGTACAAATTAAATAATAAAGAAAGAAACTTTTTTTTTTGTATTTCCGTGACCTGGAGACCGCCGTTACGAAGAGAATAGAATTTAGTGAAAGAATTGAAAATAAGCAGAGGTGCGTATTATCGTACCCTTGAATATAAATTTTGTTTTGCATTGCAAGGACTGGAAAAACAAAAGAGCTATAAGCAGATTTCCATCGCTGTTTCTTGTAGCCCTCAGCTAGAGCTACACACCAAAGTTAACCTTTTGGTAATGTCCTTCGCCATAAATATATCAACACGCTCTCTATCGTATTTTCTGTATATATTTTTCATTTATTACAAATTCATCCACTCGTTCCTCTATCAGTCAACCTCAACAGTATACGTTGTCGCAACTTCAAATTTCCCATAAACGCATAAATGATATTTGCACTCGTTTTAACAAGGTTCTAAGATCCTTCTGTTGCTTTCGACGAGCACTGCACGACCTTGAATTTTGGCACCAACCTCCTCACACATCCTGTGTGTCTTTCTTTCTGTCCGTTCGCTTTCTTCGTTTTTTCGCCACCGTAAAAAGAACAATCATTTGGACGTCAGAACGTCGTCGCAGAGCGAACGTTGCACAGTATAAGTGGCAGTGTTTTTTTGAGAAAGAACTCAATGACGTTCGAGATGTCCTCACCATCTCGCGCAAATCTGTAATCTCAGCATCCGGTTTCACGTTTCTCCACGAATACGACCGAGTTTCCATTGTCCTGGAGAAGGAGGACTCGACAAATGACACATACGACACAAATGATCACCCTGCAAGGTGTTTTTTTTTTTTGTTTTTTTTATTATTTAATTTGTATTTTACAATTTGTCCAGCTGGACATTCGATAAACCTGGAAGATGGTGTTGAGCAAACATGGAACGGTTACAGGTAGTTTTTCTTTCTTTATTTGAAAGTAGTTTGCAATCAATTCTTATTGAGAATTATAAGTAAAGTTACGGGTAGTTGCAGAAGAGAATTCTGCTTTAGGAAGACAGAGATTAAATTAAAAACAGGATATTTCATTTGGAATAATTTAACACAAGCCACAGCGCGATGAACGTTGGTCAGCGGTTTGCAAAGTAGAAAACACAGCTTTCAAAGACGTTTAGGGGAAATCAAACGCACGTGTATAATAATTTACCATATGTCCAACTGGACAAATTGTAAAGTACAAATTAAATAATAATAATAAAAAAAAAAATGAAATGTGTATAGTATCACGATGGAATGTTCAATCAGGTCGAAAATCTAATCGACGGTGATCCAAAGGGGTAGTTGCGATTTTTCCAGGTTTAAATGGTTGTCGCGAGTATGCAACGCGGTTTGAAATTCGAACGCAATCGGCCCGCCCGTAAATTCATCTAGAATATCCAGTTTCATCGTTAAAAACTTAAATTGGAAGAAACCTTTCCGTTCTCAAATTGCGATAGGCAGGTAAATATCACGTTACAGGGGTTATTAATCAGACGAAACCTCACATCGTAACCTCGTGAAACTCAACTCGCAATTTATCACATCGAATCCTTGTCTCTGCGTTTCCACGATCCGCCACGTTGCGGCCGCAACTTTTTATTAAAACGTGTGTTTCACTTTCAATTAAAAGTTACTCGCTATCGAGCAATATTTTTCTCAGCGTGAAATTTTCTTTTTTCTTTTTTTTTTTTGTGTTACTTCGAAAGGAGTATTTTCTATATTTCGTTCATTTGATACAACCAGTGAGAAAATTTGTTTATTCATTTTTATATATAAAGTACCAGTCGATGTTCATATGGAATTTTAACTTTTTTGTTTGTCTAACGATTTTCTATATTTCGTTCATTTGATACAACCAGTGAGAAAATTTGTTTATTCATTTTTATATATAAAGTACCAGTCGATGTTCATATGGAATTTTAACTCTTTTGTTTGTCTAACGATTTTCTATATTTCGTTCATTTGATACAACCAGTGAGAAAATTTGTTTACTCATTTTTATATATAAAGTACCAGTCGATGTTCATATGGAATTTTAACTCTTTTGTTTGTTTAACGATTTTAATTAAATTTATTAAAAATTATAGTTTCATAAAATATTTCTTTACATTTTCACGCTTTCTTGCAACTTTTGCCAAACAAGATGTTCATAAGTCCGAGTAATTCCCCGCAAAGACAATAGAAAAAGCTATTTCCTGCGTTCGAATCTCAGGTGTATCGCCGAGTGGAGGTCAGTTGAAAGAGAGGGATGATTTAATCTTTGGATTTCGGCTACAGCGATAGTTAGGCCACCGCCGTACCGTCAGCCTCGGTTCCTTTTTTCCACAATTTTTTCCTCGTATCTCGCCTTTTCCCACGACGTCACGTGTTTGTAGCTGCACGTGATCAGTCGCTTTTTTCTCCATCCCTGGCGTTTTTTCCTGACGTTTTTTCATCGTGAACGTGGCTGCAAGAGATTGTCTATTAATAGGCGCCGGCATGTTCCGTTCTCGATCTATAGATCCTCTCTTTTTCCTGAATTTGGGACACTGTCTGAGTAAAAAAGTATACGCACGTACTACAGTTCTAAGAGGAATCAGCGACGAAGAAGATCATCGTATTTTGGTACTTTACTTCCGGATTTTCGTTTTAACGGAAGATTCATCGATGAGCGAAAAATAATTTCGTAATTTTTAGCCAGTTTTTGATCACGATAAGGCAAACTTTTCTGCCCGTTATTTCCTCGAAACAGTCAAACGTATACTTTTAAAACCCTTCGTCGTTGATGTTAACGTAAATGTAAAATGTTATCAAAAGTTCAAGGTGTGTTCCTCTTACGGTTGGAGCCACCTGTATATTAAAAAACACCGCCACCTTTCCATCTTAATCTCCAAAATTCGAAATGACACGTAAATAGGTGACACCTCGCATTAACTTTTGAGCGTAATAAGAATTTCTTAACGAGTTAATCGAGTATCAACTGAGATATATAGTTTGCCGGCTGATTAACTTTTTATCACGGTCAGTACGAACTTGCTGTAATGGTATCGAGTTAGCGTATAATATTGGCCGTTTTAAGACGCAATTACAACGAAACACAATATCGAGTAGCGTTTCATGGCGTGAAACAGCCTAGCATGAAACAAAGTTTAATGCAATAATGATACCAGCCGGGTAACCTCGATAAAACGCAATTAGTTCCGTCAGCTAATGACTATAGCCTTTTTTTTTTTACAATAATTTCGCACGGCTGGTAACAAGGAAGCACGAAATCTTCATCGTAATAAAAAAGAACGTGGATCTCGTTTCATCGGTATGTTTCATTTGATCGGATCGGGGTTATGGCGAGGTTCTCTTTCTTATTTTCTCGCTGTTTGCTTTTACTCGTTCGGGAATTCTCCATTGCCAGCCTTCTCATACATATCGTGTATGAAAAATATAGAAATTCGATAAAATATCGTTAAATATTTGACAAGTTACTTTGGCATTAACACTAGAACTAGCGATAGTTAAGACGAAGCTATTTCTACCAAAACTATGACAATGGTCTTTAAAAAATACGTAGTAACAGAATATTTTTATATTTATTGATTTATTATTTTCTTACAGAAGCAATTCCACGTTATGCAGTACATTTTTGGTATTGTTAATCCATCTGGCTCCATGATCTCTAAATAGGGTTGACAAATTTATAAAATCGTAGAACCAGTCATTTTGATTGGTGTGGTATTTCTAGCGATCGATTCGGAATTTTCCTGATAACTGATATCGTCACATCGAACGATACGCGGTAGAAATTTGAAAAACGTGTGGCAAGTTGTAGAAAACGAGGAAACTGGTTAATTGAGGTTCGATAAACAGATTGCAGCACCCTTTTACACTTTGACAAGCACCAGTCATTTTCACTGGTGTTGGTATAAGTAGCCTTGATACAAAATTATTTTCAGTTCGAATAGAGAAAAGACAAAATAAAATTCATTATATTATTCTTTTAGTTATCGTTGCGAAAAAGATACAACATGAAGTAGGAATTTAAAAATAAAATTGTAACCCCAATCTAGTATTAAGAGTACTTAGAAAATGTGAAACTTTTTAATGGAAAATATTTTAGTATAAAAATTGACTGGATGCGTATACAATGTTTATAAAATTCAGCGAACAGACCAATGAAAGTTAATTAATTATGTCGACGCAGACATCGATTGAGGTATCTTTGAAATTTTCCAGATTTTTTCAAAGACCAGGCCAATCAAAAATTTAGGTTTCAATGTTGAGAGTTGACAGAGAATCGACGTAATGGCTACACCTGTTGTATTGAGCGAATCATTGTTACGTGTCATAATTCTTATAATTCTCTTTTATTCGCGTCTCGAAGTGAGAAAAGTTTGCGAAATATATACAACAATTTAACTGATATAATACAACAAATATAGACAACTGGATTTGCTTAGGGAGAGGAATAATAATTGCTGAAGAAAATGGGAATTGAAAGAATAAGACTGAACATCCAAAAGCAAGTAGTTTTCACTAGGCACGTACTACTGCCAATTACAAGGATTCAGTAGAAAGACTCGTAGATACCGCGACGTACGACAATAGCATTCTAATATCTCGCACAATCTTTCATTGTTTTCATACAAACACGCTCTAACAGCGTCCTTAATAATCTCACTTTTATATCGAAGCAGGAAACAACGACTGTGAGGAAGAATAAATCAAAAAATAACAAAGAACGATACGACACAAAGTCGACACCATGGATGGAAAAGAGAAGTAAATTCTTTTTTCTTATTTATTAATTTCTACTTTTCTAAGAATTTGTCTAACTTTATTGCCAAATAACACGCCCAGCTGGCTGCTGAAGCGAGCAAAACTCCCATAGGAAGAAGACTAAAAAGAGAACACTCTGTAAAATAGTCCAACTCGAAGGTGGTAACTCGCTGGGGGTAGCCATCCACGTGTTGCTTAGCGATTAAGTTAAAAAAATTTATCAAATGGACAAATTGTAAAGTACAAATTAAATAATAAAAAGGGAAAGAAAAAAGAAAAAATAACACGTGGATGGCTACCCCTAGCGGGATACCATCTGAGACAAGAAAATTCCAATATTTTCGAAGCGAACGTTTCGTATGGTTTCTGGTAAACAGGAAGCACGAAATATCGGTGGCGAAAAGATTGGCGGGAGTCAGGCGATCGTGTTCCAACGAGACGAGTAGTCGGACGGTTAGGTGAGAGAAGCTACGATGAAAGAGGGCCGGAAGTGGTCACTCGAGGCCAACGATAATTGGCCTGAGGGCAAGGCGCACTCTCGACGCGCCAGTGTTCAGGCATGTGCGCAAAATTTCGACGTGGTCGAGGAAAAAAAGTGCTTCACGTCCGTAATGCGAGACACACGTGGTTGAAAGTTGAAACTGCTTCGGTTTCTCCCTTGCCCTGCCCCTTTCTCCTCGCCCTCCACAAATATACTACGCGCCAGACACTTGCGCCTCTTCGACCCCCTAACGACCCGAAACTGCTCTCGTTTTCCTTTTTCGTTCCACTCTTGCGCTGCAAACGAACCTTTCCGCCAGTTTTCGCTCTTTCCTTAAATATTTGCTTTCGGGCAAGAAAATAATTGGAATTTACGCGGTAATTTCTTTGGCCTACTTCGATCTCACTACTTCACTTTCGGTGCTTCTTTGTAATTTTTTTTTATATTATTTGTATCCCGTGGAGTTTTCCACCCCTGTGAATTATCGACTATCAACGTAATTGTATTTTTTTTTTTTTATCATTTAATTTGTATTTTGCAATTTGTCCAGCTGGACGAATGTGTATAATTAGTAGTTGTATAATTAGAAAATAGAGAGCAAGTTTCTGAAAGAGTCAAAGTATTAAAACAAGCAAACATGTATCAACGATCGAAATTCACCCTCGGTAGCATTTATTATGAGATACCCCGTGTATTATTAGCGTACGTGTTTTTCTATGCACGTTTCACCAAATGTCTGTCGCAAGGTGGTAAACTAACACTCAACGTGTGTCGTATAGGCCTGTCTGTATATTTAGAACAGTCGTCGAAAACATTTGGACGAAGAGTTTGAACGAAAGATCGTGTTACCAGCCAGTTTTTCGTTGTTGCCTTCTGATACGCGTTTAACAGTCATCGTGTTGGAAGCTTAGGAGGGTTGGCCCTTCCAAGGTTATCGTAATTAATGACAGTGTTAGGTGGGTGATGGTCGATGTCCCTGCTCGTCTTTTTTCCAACCTTCTTCCCTGTTCGATCGCTTTCAGCTTACAAAATTTCTTTACACGCCTTTCTTTTTCTTATCGTTTAATTTGTATTTTACAATTTGTCCAGTTGGACATTCGGTTAATTTTTCTAGCTTAATTGCTAAATCGTTAGATTCAGCTAGAATCAAACGTACGATAATCGCTTATTATTCACGTTATAGTACCACGCCAAAATAATTTACTTATAATTCTCGATGAGAATTGATTGTAAAATACATGCAAATAAAAAAAAAATTGCTAAATAACATGCCCAGCGGGATACCATCTTCGAGTTTGTCTATTTTATTTCTTTAGTCAGGTCAGTGGGGTGTTTTCTCTTTAGTCTTCTTTTCTTTACACGTTAAAGTTAGGATTAATCTTTGAAAACCTAGAATTAATAAACAAATAACCGTATTATTACAACGTTCAGTGAATAGGGCGGATTTGGTTCAGAATTTCAATTAAAAATCAATGTATCTTATTCGTTAACTTCCTTTGTTTTTCATTGCTGCATTCACAGTCCATGCAAAGATATTCCACAGACGATCCATTGTATAAAGTAGAAATAAACAATTTAGTTTCCCTGTAATTTATCAAGTTTCCTGCGGTAGCCGATGCAATTTATTAACCTTTTGTCCCGCTCATAAAGAAACGCTCTAAAATGATACTTGCTTTGTATAGTTTACCTTGATGCGAGTGAAAAATGTAGAGAGGATGAAGGACGCCTAATAAAGACGATTTAAGAATGGATCGTATCTTATAAAACAATGATTGATGAATCCATCTTTATTACAATTCTTTCTGCGTTATTTTTGTAAGTAGTACCTGTCAACGCGGATCATTAATGCGCGTTTTATGAATAACCGCGGCATGATTTGTAGCCGCTTGTATTGTAATTTCTGCAACAGAGTGCAGTGCACTTCCAATCACTTTTAGGATTTATTATAGGGGCGTACCCATCGGCTACAATCTGCAATTTCCTCCGACTCGTCGCTCGATTATGCAATGTTCATTATTTGAATTTTTATAAGGCAGGAAAGCTGCAATTTCGTTCCATTTTATCATTCATTTTTCCCCTAACTACTTGCATTACGAACGTACACATTCTACACAGATACCACATACGTGTACCATATATGAGCCATACTTGTTCGAAATGAAAATATTGGAACAAAAATTAGGACAATATAAAATTGTTCTGCTATTATACATGGAATATTGCATAATATTCCACGACAACGTAGACTGATAAATAGTAAATTAAAAAATTTCAACGATAAGAAGGAGAATTATTCGAATAATTATCGATAAGAAGTGTGCAATTGGAGGATATTCGAAAAATCTTTCAACGTGTTCAAAGTCTTGTGAATTAATTTCAATCTTACGGGACAAAACGGTAAAAATTTAACGTAAAAATATGTAAAGAATTGAAGATAAATCGGCATAATAGAACTACTCTCATAGAAAGAAGATTAAAAGAAAAGAAAACACCCCACTGACCTCAGTAGGGAAATAAAATAGACAAATTCGAAGATGGTATCCCACTGGGGGTAGCCATCCACATGTTACTTAACAATTAAGTTAGGAAAATTTATCATGGACAAATTGTAAAGTAGAAATTAAATAATAAAAAAAAAGAAACAAAAATAATAAAGAAATAAAATAGTCAAACTCGTAGGTGGTATCCCGCTGGGGGTAGCCATCCACATGTTACTTAACAATTAAGTTAGGAAAATTTATCATGGACAAATTTTAAAGTAGAAATTAAATAATAATGATAAAAAGAAAACAATGGAACTCTGGCGACAACAGAAATTTTTAGGTCTCTCGGTACGCTTTATTAAATCACTGGTCGCTAGAAACAAATATCCGAGCGCCCACAAAGCCAAAGTACCGTCACCACTACCATCCGTAGAGAGCCAACAGAATCTTGCTCTCGAAGTAGTACTCGAAACGGCACTCGGGTGTCCATGAAGATAACCGGCATATTGCTTCAGCCTCTAAAGTGCACTCGAGCCTCTCCAAGACCTTGGTGCGCGAAGTTACAAATATTTCTATCATTCAGCCGCTTTATACAATAGCCAGTGACTAACAATAGGCCCTTAGACTCGTGAGTTTAGTGGTCCTTGGTCCCTGTATGCTCTTCATAGTCGTACATTCCATCGTTTCCGATGCATTAAAATCCTGGAAACGTTGTTAAAGATCTGGCAAGAATTGTTACGGTAGCAAGGTTACGCCTATGGCCCATTATCCACTTAGTATAGGTTTTCACGAGCCCTCCGTATATATGGGTGTGCCCTAAGTATCCCGACTGGTCTCGTTCTCTCTCTTCTTCATTTTCTATGGGGGTTTTTCTTTAGTTAGATTTACGATTCCTCGTGCACGTGTTCACAAAAGGATCACAGACTCCACGGCTCGCCTCAAAAAGCGAGAGAAGCCCGTTTCAGCACGAGGGGCCGATTCTTCTCAATTTTTTTTTTTTTCTCCTCTATTTTTTTCTTCCTCTCCACCTTTTTCTCTATGAATTGTCCGGGATACGTGGGAAGGTGAGTGTAAGGAAAAGGGCTCGCCTATGCTCGCCACGATTGTCACGGAACGCAAGAAAAATCGATACCTAAGTGGCGAGGGATCTCTTTGATCGGGCGCAACGTTTCCTTCGATTGACAGCATCTTCCGACGTTAAGTGCCTTCGTATACCGTCGAACGCTCGGGAAGTTCGGCGAAAACGGTGTTCTAGTTTATTGGTTTTGGCACGTTCCAAGAGTTACGGTTCTTGCTAATAAGTTTTCTTTCTTTTCTTTTTTTTTTTTTTATTTGGGAGAATTTTACAATCAATTCTCATTGAGAATTATAAGTAAATTATTCTGGCGTGGTACCATAACTTGAATAATAAGCGTTTATCGTATGTTTGATTCTAGTTGAATCTAATGCTTCAATCCAAAGGGTAATGTCTTTTTAGCCTGCGGATCTGATCCGCCGTGTCAAGTAGTGGGTTTTGATGATTGTTAATTCTTATGTTATTACTGAATTTGGATATTTCTTCTTTAACTGTAGGTATCTTAAGGTCGCGACTTGCTAATAAGTGACATACAAATCCATGTTTTCATCGGTTTCATTAAAAACGTGCGACCTAGATAGACAGCTGCTTCGTTTATTAAACATTGTACCCAGTACTGTATTTTCTTCCTTTTGTATATTTTTGCATATTATGTAAATTCTGATCATACTTTTTCATCAACGCATAAAAATCCTTCGTTTGGTGATCGATCTTGGGATGACAGCTATTTTCTTGAAGAAGCAATGTTCGATTCTTCTCCTTTTTCTCATCGGAAGTACTCGTTTCTATAATGACATGATATTATATGTTCCCGCTCAAAAATCTTACATTCTACGCCTCTTATTTTTAAGGTGTATGAAACGTGATCGTCCGAACCAACCGGTTGTACTTCTATTATGCTTGTAAAAAAAAAAAAAAAGAAAAAAGAAAAAGACAGCGACGAAAATGGAATTTCTTTCGGTTCCAATTTTTATTTCTCAAAATATTTCCTACGTATGACGATGCAAAAATTTCCTACGAGGCTACCGATCCGTCAATCGATCTTCGTATAGTCGAGGTTCTGCTATACAATAAAAATAAATCCGTAAGAAAGCGTAAATGGAAGAAGACTGAATAGCGCAATCAAAGATGGGAAATGGACTTTATCGAAACGGTGACGGAAACAAGTGACGCGTATTCTCAACGGATCGACCCTCCTGGACGAATCCACCCTTCGAAGGGATTATTTATTCGAGTCAGAAGTGAAATTTTCAGCGAGGTTCCGCCTGCTTGCCGACTTTCGTTGCCTTTCAGCTGGCTTCCTCGCATAAAGGAAGACGAAGTTTGACGTTCTGTAGTGACTTAATATATCTATTATCAGAGCCAATAAGCCATACGGGACACCTGGCCGCCGTGGTTCGATCCTTTTATTTCGAAAATATTTCCGTGGCCCCGAGCAAGAATAACATCTCGACGCGAAACTTTCGCCCCGTTAAACGTTCATCCTTTGAAATAATACAACACGTCCATTCGGGTGGACGTTGCCTCGCGTGATCGAATCAATGGAAAGTCTTTAAGTTCGTTTTGCCGGGCTTAAACGGCGTCAAATAATACAATAATTGTCCCTTTTAAGAGTCAGAAAGGTACATTTTTAAGAAATTTGTCTTGCCGATGATATTGTTGCCGAAAATGGCTTGTTGAGACCCGAGTCAGTTTATCCTGGTCCCTGATTCCACCTGGATCCCATTGGCGTAGCGGATTTCTTCTAAATCGAAGCATTCGTCCAAATTAACAAATTTTTAAAAGTCAAGAGAAAATTGTATCAAGGTTTGTTTCTCGAACAGCTTGAACGATATTTATCGATAGAATATATCGAGTTTTATTTTTATGGACATATCATGCTGTTTCACATGATCTTACAGTATGTCCCTTTTACGATACTTTTTTCGTGTCCATTTTTTCCTCTTTTTTTATTATTTAATTTGTACTTTACAATTTGTCCAGTTGGACATTTGGTAAATTTTTCTAACTTAATTGCTAAATAACACGTGGACGGCTACCCCCAGCGGGATACCATCTTCGAGTTGTCCAATGTCTCTCAACTTTCACCTTATTCGTATTACGTTTTGTAGTAGCAACGAGTAGCATTATTAGATAAAAATTACTCCTCGCTTTTGATTTTATCTATTACGTTTTTTTCTATCACTTGCGATATTTTCTACCTGTTTATCCAATAATTCGCTGTTGGATGAAGATGAAATTTGGTTATACGGAGGGCATACGCCACTGTTCGAAGGACGTTACAATGGAGATCCGCAGCCTAGACCACCTTTTGAAACGAATAAGTCGGAATAACTCGAAAATCGCTCCATAAATGCTGGGTTCCTGGACAATAGCAGGCTTTTTAGAAACTTCGATGCGTCGTGACTGACTAAAGGGACGTTCAAATGTATTCATCTGGCATCGTGAAAATGACACGAATGTCACTAGGAGCCAGAGTATTTTATCCTAAAACACGTCATCGTGTCCTTTCTTTGCAGATTGTTCGCTTGATTGCCAGATGATTTATGTTTCACAAACGTAGCGTTTGTAATTATATACAGAACAGAATTTAAAGAAGATACAAAACGTGTCGTACAAAATTTTGTCTTTTTGTCAAACGTGTTTTTACCAGGTTCTACGTCTCATTTTCATAGCGTCAAATTTTTCTTCTAGACAAACTCGAACATGGTATCCCGCTGGGGGTAGCCATCCACTTGTCATTTAGCAAGAAATAAATAAATAAGTAAAAATTTACCGAATTGTAAAGTACAAATTGAATAATAAAAAAAATTGTTTGTTCTTTTACCGAGAAGAAACATTGTAATTTACAAAACAGTAATTTTCCTCCAGTTTTCAATCCTATGCTTGTTCAATTATTGTTCAACTCGTACCTGCCATGCAGGGGAATTTTTCTTAGCACTGTTAACTTGCTTTTTTATTATTTAATTTGTACTTTACAAATTGCCCAGCTGCACATTTGGTAAATTTTTTTAACTTAATTGCTAAATAACACGTGGATGGCTACCCCCAGCGGGATACCATCTTCGAGTTTGATTATTTTATTTCCTTAGTGAGTTGATCTTCTTTCTACGAGAGTATTCGTAACTTGTATGGCTCGTAAAATTTCTTTAATAATATTAATCCAATCGTAAAAGGGGGCCCAGGTGGAAATTATTCCCTGAAAAAGCGTATTTTGTCTGGAATCTTCGTTTGTTCCATGAAAGAACTATTGCAAACGCAGGATCGGATATCTAATCCTCGGAACGCGAGGAACCGGCGCGTACCACCGAGCCCTGTTGGGAAAGGGCCCGAATTCTACAGCGGCATCAAATATTTGACAATATTTTCAAAAGTTTCGAAAACGTAACCCAACACTACGCCACTTTTGAGGCTAGATTAGGCCCCTGTAGACCAATGGAATTCTTTTATGCGGTGGCAAGATCCTCGTGCTGCAAGATGAACAGAGAAAGACAGAATTCTTTAGGGTCGATCGTGATCCGATGATATCACGTTGCGCTTGCCGAGGGCCGCGCAACAGGTTAGATCCGCGAAAGATCATCGCGATAATCTAAATGGAAAATTGTATTGAATCAGCAGCAACATAATGAAAGCCTTCAGGTAGTTGGCTACTCGTATAATGACAGTTAATGCTCGTAATCTGAACCGTGGCAGCTATTTTTTTCGATCCTTCTAGAAACGGACCGAATGGAACGCTTATATTATTCCTCTTTTTCATCCCTTCGTCTCTCTCTTCCTCGCCGTCTGTCTTCCTCCTCCTCTTCTTCTTCTTCTTTCTTTTTCGCTTTTTTTCACTGCCCCTGTTCTCCTTTTTCGAGCGTTCTGTGCCGCGATTGCGTGTCTTGTCATTTAATACCGCAATACCTTGGGCCCCCTTTTGTGGTCTGCGCTCGAATGTCGACCGATGAATCGCGAACACCTTTATTAATGACAGCGCTCGCTGTATTAATTTTATGTGCTCGTCGTGAACGTGTGACCAAAATGCCCGACCATTCGGATGTAAAACCGCTTTTCACTTTCTTTCCCTTTCTTTCTTTTCGCCTGATCGGTGATACTTTCCAGCCACACTTTGAACTACATTTTGATCAGATTAATATGATAATCAGCGTATTACTTTCTGGCTGGCAACGTCATCTTTTTTTGTTCTGATTGAAAGTTTGGAGATATTTCAGAGAGATCCTGCAACGGCGATTAAGTATAGACAGTTGAAGTTTATGTCGATGCAGCCACCTGGTACTTTACGTTTCTTCGATTCTTTAATTTAACTTTCTTCAGGTTTGTCAGCTTGTTTTATTATCTAGATGGGACGCGTAAATGTATTTTTTTTTTTTAATATCACATGTGTAAAAGGAATATACCCGATGGAATATTTATAAATGCTTTCACTTATCAAAATTTCGTTCAGTGTTCGATATTTATGCGCTATTGCTCGCTGTTTGACGATTCTTGTTTTTGCAAGTACCGTAACATAGGGTCGTAACATTATCCAATGGTAATTCTTTTTATTTTTTTTTTTTTTTATTTAATACTTTGCATTCACAATTTGTCCAATTTGGACATTTGGTAGAATTTTTTAGCTGTTCGATTATCATGTGGATGGCTACCCCCAGCGGGGTACCATCTTCGTGTTTGTTAGGTTATATCCTTTGTGTTCAATGATCATTTTTCAGTAAAGCCTTCTTTTTCCAGTAGAAATTAAGGAATTTGTTGTGCAAGTTCCGTTCGAACGTGTCGTCATGCCCAGCTGGACAAATTGCAAAGTACAAACTAAATAATAATAATAAAAAGAAAAACGTGTTATGGTTAGGCATAGCGGTCGTTTGTACGAAGGGCACGATGGATCTAGGGACACGATAGCCCTTTGGATGATCGCCATCTAGCGTTGGAGGGCCAAACCATGCACTTTAGGGAAGTTAAAAGGGCTAATAATAGATGGTGCGTGGTACTTAAAAAAAATTTGCATATAATGCAAAATACCAGAACGTGTAATTAAGTAACCACGTTAGACGTCTTTAATTTATGTCTCAAGAACATGTAGAACAAATTCTGCGTACTAATTTATTATATAATTTCTAGTTTATAATTTAGATTTTATAGCGAGAGCTATAATTTTGTTAGGTCTGTTTTACGATATGTTTCAGTGGAATATGTAATTTGTGCTTAAACATAGAAAATGTAAATTGTTGGAAGAGAAAACAATGCCTATTTACAATGATTGAAAATATTAGTTGTTTAGTCTGAATTACGTACAATAGAATATTCTTGAAATACACAATTTTTAGATTCGATCTTTTTTATTTTCACTTGTACAGGAATTTGTGAATTTGAAACTACAAATATAGCATTTATAACATTTGTCCATTTTATTCTCAGATTCTTACGAAAGATAAATATCGTTATTCTAAAATAATTACTTTTCGTTATAGTATCCCTTCGTTATGTTTTCCCTCTCGTGTTAAAAACATCGAACTTCGTTTCTATCATTTCTCAATGATTCGAACTTACAAATCGAAAGATATTTCGAATTAAGTACTACAAAGGAGTAAAGAGTGAATTGCAATGGTCAGAAATAGTTTTTCACACAATTTATTTATTGAATACAGTTACAATACATTATAGCTTGAATAAAAAGCAAAAAGAATCGGAACATATACTCGAAGATCGAACAAAAGAATGAAACACGAAAACGCAACACAGGACACGATTAATTATTAGTTAGTAATGGTTACATAAAAAAATATGAGTAAGCCTAAAAATTACGAATAAAGGTGCACAAACCGAGAAAAAAAGAGACAAAAAAGGCAAAAGTACAAAACATACAAATACAAAATTTCTCGAATACGAAAAAAGAAAAAAAAGATAAAAGAAAAAGAACAGTTTCGACACACGAATTTCAATTTTACCGATCGATGGGCAGATCTCGATCGATTCTGCTTGGATAAGTACAAATATCACAAGATATCGCTCGAGCTACAATTCCATTAATTCTATCCTAAGTTACAAAAATTATCATAATTTTAATTTTACGAATAATTATCACAGTTTCGTTTTCTTATACTTTTCTAAATAAAAGGATTACCTTTCTACAAACTAGTATTGCGATTTTCTGGAAGACGACGAAGGTAGTGAGATCACGCTGTTACAAGTTGCTGTAACAATTTCACGGTTTTCTTTAAACCGCTTTTCATATCACAGTTTTTTCGTTTAGCTTACAAACTATCGCAGTTATCTCGATCGATCGCTAATATCACAGTTTCTTGAAAGCATAGTCTCTACGATTTATCACAGATCAGATGTTTACGAATACAATATAAAAGCTTCTGCGTAACGTATCACAATTTCTGAGATTACAAGGAATATGCACTGGGCGGCCTGTGTGCTCGAATAAAATCGAGAGGTTACATCTACGATTATCTATCTTTATATGTAACTTTACTATCACAGTTTCACTCAGTCTAATAATATTTTCCAACTTGAAACATCCTTACGGCTATTATTGCAACATTCTCCTAACTTTACGTTACTTACTAAAACATTAATTCTTGTCTTAACGATCGTTAAAGCCAATATACGTATCGATTAAAGCTGGTAACCAGGAGTTAAGTCAAGCGAATCTATAATCTTAACTTCTAGTGGAAGACATCGAAATATAAATGAAATTAAAGTGCAACTTAAATTCGCGAAATATAATGAAAGACCTTACTAATGGTAGATATCTGTCGATCCTCGATCTGCATCGCCATCTTACAATCTTCTTGAAATTCTTCCGTCAAGTCGTCTTCTTCCTAACGGGACCCGAAGTGGCTCTTAACAGTTATACATTTTCATCGCCAGTTCCTTCAGCTCGTTTTCCAGGTTCTCGTTCCTCAGGTTGCGCAGCTCCTCGTCGTCCAACCGCATCCTCAACGCTGTCAGATCGATCTCGTTAACGCAATTCTGCCAGCCAATCTGCTCGTTTCCTCGAATGACCTCTCGGCGAACCCTGCCGTATAATCCTCGAACGGTCGACAGAGCGTTCTTGATGGCGCGTCTGGCGAGCAGTCCACTGTCAATACGTCGATCAGTCATCGAACTGTTGGTTACTCTCGAAATTTGCCTCTTCATGGTGGCGCCGACACAGCAGAAAAACCGGTCGCGATTCCTGACGTTTCAGAACCAGACTGCTAACTCTCGGTGTTCTTGATCAACGATCTTTGCAGTGTCTCCACTGTAGCCTGGTCGTGTACGTCAACGTAGATCTTCGTGCGTGTTGACTCTGATTGTATATAGATATATATATATATATATGTATGTGTGTATGTATGTATGTATATATGAATACGGTAAAAAGGCAATCCTCTTCTCTGTGAGTGAGAGAGATAAAAGAAGAATGTAAAGCGAGGCGGAAATGAAATGTGATGAACACGTGCACACGAATCTTTCTGGATATGATTCGCCTTTATCTCTAGAGAGATGCGCACGTTTTGAGTAGGTGTGATTGAATGTGAGCTAGGATGAGGAGTGTTCCTCTTATATAGAAGGGCTGCGCATGCGCGTTCTTCGTGTCGAGGAGGGCAGAGGGTGGAGACAACGTCCTTTCGCACAGGTACGTGCGTGGGTCCGGCTGCGCAGAAGGGCAGGTACCTTCCACCCCTTCGTTGTTGTTTGTGTCGTCCACCCTTGTCGAAGAGGCGAGCAACCGTCGGTTATGTAATTTACATTTAACGTGATGCAAATGGGAATTTTTATGTGAGAATTTTGTTATTAGTCCGGGACTCATTGTTGTATAGTATTGTTTTGTCTTGCAGGGGTGGAATTATCGCAAACTAGAAAGGACTAACTTCCTGGTGAAATTATCATATTTTGTTGTTTATCTTGTTATGCTAATTTTGGAATTACCAATTTTCCATTGTGATTTGTATCACGAAATCTGAAAATTACCATTATCACGCCTGTCTTGGTCTTGTTTAAATAACGTGTTTATACTGTTTCGTTTGAACGAACTGAAGTTATAAATTTACAGAGAAAGGTATATAAGTAGAAAACAAGGACAAAACTCCTAGAGAATAGTCATGGAATGTTTATAAAATTGTATAAAATATATTCGTATGTACACATATAAACGTGCGTAAGATTCATAGAAAATATTTTGTATTTTGCATTTCTAGTATAATTTTATTTAAACAAATACTAGATAAAATTTAAAAAACACACAAACATAATTAATTAAAACATACAAATATTAGAGAAATTATATTTTTAAATATTCCTCTAAATGCGATATTCTGTGGTTGGCAATAACGCGTCGCTTTGCGCATGCGCGAATTTAAGTTAGTAAAAATTTGTCGTGCTAGGAAAACGCGTGTCAGTCATCAGTGTTTATCCTATTCATAAGAAATTATTAAACTCTCGTGTTCCACAATCATCAAACTCTGCGAAAATAGTCGATCCACAAGAAACAAACAGAAATAAAGAAAACAGCAAAACGTCCTAGAAGAAAAACAAACAAATAAGTTTGACATTGGGAATTACTCGAAGGCATAGGTGGATTGTAACGAAGACAGCCTAAAAGAGTAAAAGAACGGCCAAGGAAAACAGAACAAGAAACACAGGAGAACTGAGAAAGGTAAAAAGATAGAGGAGGGTGAACGATTAGCGAGGTGACGAACGAGAGCAAAAGAGAAAAGAAAGGACGGCCGTGGCGTACGCGCAGCACGAGCTGCGCACGGTATGCCAGAAAAACAAAAATCCGGCAATGAGAAGAAGCCGGGCTTAGTTAGCAGAGGAAAGTAAATCGATGGAGAGAAAAAAGGAAGAAAGAAAAGAAGCATTACGGAACCCGTGCAGGAAGATAGAACGACCCGGGCGATCATCGACAAAGAGGGACAATGGTCTAAAAGAAGACGGAAAGTAGGTGTTTTATCGTGGCATACGCTCTGCACGAGCTGCTCACCGTATAACAGACAGAGAAGAAATTGTTAGTTAGAAAGAAATCGGACGAATAGGACAGCGAACAAAGAAAAGGATAGAAATCGTTGGTGAAGCGTGGTAAGAATTCGTAAGAGCAAGATGGAATATTTCTGAGACGGAGAACGAAGAAAAAGGAGGAGAATATAGGTACTTGGTGGCGCACGCGCAGCACGAGCTGCGCACGGTACTATAGAAAAAGATGCAGACACGATAAAAGGAACAAGGAAAGCGGAAGGAGGATGGAAAGTATGCCGAAAGCCAAGAAGCCGGTAGAGGAAGTAGCGTCAACATAGAGGGAGCGAGAGAGAAAGAAAAGGGTGCTCGTTCCTGGCGTACGCGCAGCACGAGCTGCGCACGGTAGCATTTGGCGCATGCGCGGCACATGCCTGTACTCCGATCAGAGAAACGAGTGCGAGAGAAGCACGTGGTGAGATTGCACAGGAGGAGGAAGGAAGTTGCCTCGGCATCGAGAAGCAACAAAGGACGGAGAACGTCGTGTGTTGAAGGTGAGTGAAAGAACTGGAATATTCTAAAGAACGAAACGAGACGGATAGATGTAGTCGTTACATGGGGCACGTCCGTGCATCAAACTGTGAAGGAAAAAGATCTTCCACGGGAGGGAGAGAGAAACGTGTCGATTTGACGACATGGTGGGGATAGAAGGATAACTTGTTGCACAGAAGGCCGTAATACTGCGAACTTAACCTTAGATCGAGAATGGAAAACGGAACGCGATTTCTGTTGCGGTTTATGTATTTGCTTTCATTGCGATACGTCCAGTAATTTCACGTGCACTGTATATCTTTCTTCTCTAATAATTCTGGTTATTGATGAAGCTATATACAGGTAATCAGTTCTTATATAGTTTTCAACGATATTGAATTTGTGAGTAGGACAGGTTTATTGTATCCTTGAAATTTGTTTAGGTCATAGCAGTTGAATAATGAAACTTACAGTTTATTGGAACCACGGAACTTCGAAATTCCTCTAGAACGTATAGTAGGGATTTGAAGATAAAAATACAGCAAATAAGACAGGGCTTCTAAATTTCATGTTTTGAAAACATTTCAAAATTAGATGTTAGACACATTCTTTCTTATACGTTTACGCTTTATTAAAATTAGACTGTTTAACTGCAAACGTTTATGCTTATTAATATGATTTTTCAAGATTGAAAATATTATATTGCTACAACACTAGAATTATTAATAATACGATTAAAAATATGTACATTTAGAATAATAGTATAATTATTCATTATTATTGTACATGATTACAATTAATGTGGTCTATTTACTACTTATTTATTAGTAATAATACTATTATTTACTCGCTTATTTTTATTATAGGCATTATATATTGACCACCGCACAATCTTTACGCCTTTAAGAAAGATTATACCAGAGCGTTAGAGATCATTTAACCGTTGAAAGAGCGCGAGAAATTCGAACGTCGCGCTCATCTGCATTAAATGAACAGTCGTACGTGACGCATCTGCAAAGGGAGAAACGAGAGGATGAAAATGGCTGCAACCACGTAGAAAACGATCGATAAGAAGTGAAAATCTCCGTGAACGTGATTTACATTCCACGTAAATAGGAGGGCCCGGAGGGTTGCTCGCATTAAATGCGGCTGGCGCGAGAAAACGTCCGGCTAACGCTCCTATACACTCAAGGATGTCCGAGATAGTCCTTTTGTCTGTGTCGATCGTTTCTAACTAAATTGAGAGCTTCGGGTTACACCCGGTAACCAGAAGCTATTACCACGCTCCGATCAGATCTCGTATCTACGGAATAAGTTATAAGATGGGCCGATAGCGCGGATAATCCGATCGTTTAACTGGGCCGTTTCGATCTATCGATCATTAACGCCTCGTCGATCTCCACCATCTATACGCGAATCCGTTTCCGAGGTATTTTAATCTCTGAACCTTCCGAGAACCATTTTCAGTTAACAGCCACTCGTCGCCCTCGAATTATACCGATATTTTCAACCTTTCATTTCGTTTGACGATTGATTAAAAAAGAAGAAAAAAAAAGGAAGTACATCGGTATGATTTTACCATTCCACGAGGAAAATTCTCTGCAACTTAATTTCATTTCATTTGTTGGAGTAATGTCTCAGTCTGGTTTTTTTATTAGTGGTTTAAATTTAATGGGAAGATAAGAAATTTTTTAAAATGGATTTTGGCGTATATTGGTAGTCAATACAAAAACTTTTGATGCTAATTATAACGAAGAATCCGGTCGTGTATCGTGGATATGGCCATGTGATATGATCCTTGTTAGCGAGCTCCGAGCTTATAATGTTGAATCTTATGTACGTGGGTTGATACTTTAGTCGGACTTGTTTGGGGTGTTGTATGGAGGCTGTTGGTAATTTTGTTGATCTTGCTGAATAATAAGGATACAAAAATTGTGTTGAATTATGTTAATTCATAATTAGGTTTTATAGACTAAAATTACATAGTATCTCAACCTGTTTACTTAACCTGGGAATTCTAATTTTCAAACTATAACCAAAGTTCAAAATCGTATTGCTTGTTCGTGTCAGCATGTTCATAACTTTTCAGATCTTTCATTATTTATCATCAAGATTTGTCTGGGTGGTATAAAGTTATTACAAAATTTCATTCACAGATTTCTCTTCGCTTAAAGTGGAACTACGTCTCACGCACATCTGTTGGATTATTTTTTTTTTTTTTCCAAAGAACTCTTTTCGTGTTATATACTTATCAAATTACCAGCTCCACCCACCGAACTTTCCATTTTCATGCGCCACTTTGGTATACTTCGCACTCTTACTTTATCATCGATTGACTAAAATCACGCGATAATGTATTTCATTAAATCGACGCTTCTTACAACGTGTTTTACAAGCTTTCACAATGCTGGTTAATTAATTACTTTTAATCTCGCCAAGGGGAGAATAAAAATCCCGTTAATACGCGTTTAAGGGGATATAACTTCGTGTCAAGGTCTCGTAAGCGTGGCTAATTTGCTCTCGAGTATAATATCCGTTTAAGGACGTCTTACTGTCGGATTTTCGACTATTTAAAGCATGAAATACGAAGGCACTTGTGTTGGACGTCGCGAAATTCTTGAAAGTAGCCGCTCCCTCTAATGGGCAATCAGCTCGAGATGAATGGGACGAAGTTCGCGAGTGAATCGCTTGGAAAGTATGCGTACATCGCGAAGCAGAACCTCCGTATTTTATGGACTTGGAATAGCGAGACATGTAAATGTAACGTAGAGAAGTCGTGCGGCAAAGGATTCCAGTAATGGTTGAATCAGTTTCAAGATGAATGGGACGCGAGGGATGGCAAAGGGGTGTACAAGGTCTTCTCCACTCACGATATTTAGATTCCTGACCAACCGCACGCATCTGTCGGCCTTCTCCTGTCCGATATTTCCTCTCTTTCTTTCCCCCCTTCAATAGTCCAACGCACCTACGCGTTTATTTCAGTGCATGTGTACGAATGAATCTGGATACATTCTGATGCTTTACAGAATCAAAAATATGGTTGTCAACCCAATACAACCTGCTTGTAACTTTATGCTCTACAATTTTGAGTAGGAAAAATTGAAAGAAATTTCGCATTTCAGCTGTGAATTTATCAGTGTCATAGTTTTGGTCCTTTATCGATTATAATTGTAATTTTACTTGTTTATGAGAATTTTTAATTGGTTGTGGTCTCTCATTGGTCAGTTCATATCATTGCGCAATCTTACGGATTGACGCAGTCGATGAGGCACAAAATATCGTACGGTGGTAATCGATTTCCTTATTACATGTATCCGGCTATCCAGACGTCATCCGGCAGAAAATTGGAAATTCCGATGACGAACTCGTTTCCGTCCGCCGTAATTCAATATGCTAATATTGGCTATACAGTGAATATTTCGTATCAATCAGTATAATAACGAGGTGGAATAGTACAATGTTTCAGTGGAACCTTCACTATTCGAACTAACTATTCATTTTCATATAAAACAAGATCATTTTCTTCTGTACTATTTTTTAAAAAGTTTAACAATTTTTTCCAATTTCTGTTCTCGTTCCTCAATTTCTCTCGCGCAGAATCTTCCCCAAATCCTCCATTATTATCAATAATCCGTTAATCTGTGCTAATTAAAATTCTAATTCTAATATGCACGCATAATAATCACCAAGTATAAAACCTCTATCGTAATTGTCCAATTAAAAAATATCTATCGTAATTTCCCAATTAAAGCGCGTCAGCTCTGGACAAATCTGCTGACACTTTCTGACGGCAGTGTAAGCATTTCGGTATCTAGGCGATCGCTTAGGGTACACGTGGAAGCGCGTGCACGCGCACACAGCCACGCACCAGCACAGGGTAACGCGCGGGTGCGTTTTTCGAGGGTGTGTTGATCGGCTCGCTCGCTTGCCTGCCATCGGCCCCAACAGCGTCTGTATATCTCTTGGTGGCAGCTGGAGGTTTCGCGCGTGAGAACTCGGTGGCTCCGAGGTTCCCTGGTTTCTCGTCGCCACCTGTCCTCGTGCTGCTCTCTCGAGGCGACTGCCAACCCTCTTTCCTCGTCCTCCTTTTCCTTCTGCCTCTTCGCTCGCCTTCTCCTCCTCCTCCTCCTCCTTCTCCATCTCCTTCTCCTCCTCCTCCGCCTCACCCTTTGCAACCCTTCGCGAGGTAATCACGCCTCGCTATATAGGCACGAGGGGCGGAGACCGGAGAAAGTATCGGCATGTTTTGACGTTATGCTAATGCACAGCGCGTTATCCCGCTCCACGGTGCAACAGATCGTGCTACTGTGATCGTAAAACGTCGTTTCGCGTCCTGATGAGTATGCGGGATGAATGACGCCGAGGGTTTGTCGATTGCCAGTCGGTAATATTGATTAGGTGATCGAGAGAATACTCTCTTCGCAGTTTTGGTGACGATGGTAATTATCGATGTATGATGCTCCTTTTGCAAATTCCTTGTGGCAGATAGCGGAGGATTTTTTGGACAGTTAACTTGTTAACTCGGATTGTTTCTTAATCGAAGAGGCGTTTTTACGTAGCTTGAGTATGGTCTCCGAGACACTTTCGTAATGAGTTGGTGTTTGCTCGTGTATCAACGATCAGACGAGAATTTTGTTCGTGTGTGGGAGAGAAAATTGTAGTTAATTGTAGGTAACTTTTTATTTCGTGCTACAGTTGGAAAAAATGTAAATTTCATGTTTATATCGCAAGATTATACGCGTTACGCTTCGTCTCGTTTCGCTACAAAATTTCATAATTTCGAATTTACATCATTTGAAGTCCTATCGTATGGATATTGTTCAGATAAATTGTACTGAAACATCGTACTAAATCGTGATCTTGATATCCAATTTATGTTACTTTACACACGCGTATATCTTCTTTTCTATGATAGTAATTTATTATGAAGTGGCGGAGAATCTTCAATTTCGTAGAACCAACAATAAAAGTCATAGAAGCAATTGGGAGAAATAAAGAAAATTTTCCATCCGTACTAGGAGATTTTCCTAATTTATAGGACGTTTCAATAAAAGTAAATACTTACTCTGACTCCAATTTTTATTTACACTTAACATCATAGGAAAGTCCGGATATTATAAAATTCATAAAACCAATTAGGAGAAAGAAGTAAGTTTCCTCTACACATTGAAAAGTAAACCCCTGTACACACTAGTTTCTTTCAAACTTTTCTCCTGCTTTAGAGGACGAAAGCAATTCCGCGGTGGACAATTGGAGACATTTGTCCGGATCGGCATGCATGTTTTCTCGAGTTTCACCCTGGGGTCCCGGGGCCGGGCGGGCTGAGGATCGTAAGCGTGCACGAAGCGTGGTGGTCGTGTGCGAGAAACGTGTGCGTCGTTTTTGGGCCCGTAAACCCCGTAGGTCCCCGTGCGCACCCTCCTCTCTTTCGTCGATTCTCCTTCCCAGGCCTCGTGGCTAGCACGCACCGCGACGCACCGAGCCAGCAGCGATCCGATCGAAAAAAAATTGGGCCTCATAACGGTCAAGACCGAGGCGCGTAGATGCTGTCAGGCAAGAGGAAGCTGCGTACTCGCGGTCAGCGTCGTTGTAACTGCCAACAAACACAACCAGCGGAAAATTGTGCCAGAACGATGTGCTGTATCGTACAGTAATTTCGAATCAAGAGATCGTAAATTATCTGGCAATGGTGATAAGGCAGCGCTGCTGAAATAAATAAATATCGAGAGTATTAAGACGTACACTGGCTCACGAAAGTATATCTATATATGTTATAGATATAATTGAATCGAATATGAATATGATAGGACTGATTTTTAAGAGAAACAGAATATACATATGGGTTGGCAACTAAGTGATCGCGGATTTTGCCATTAGGTGGTATTGACAAAATTCGCAATCACTTAGTTTCCAATAGGTTCAAAATGTTCCACGTTCCTCGTGCTGTACACGAAACAATTTGAGAGTGTGCGCCCCGTGTGAAACCTCAGTTCGCATAATTAGCATACGTGCAAATTATCAAGGAATTAAAAAAGAAAAAATGGCATGAAATACTTTATGCAATATCTACCTGCAGTTTTTGCAACTTTCCCCTAATTTCTGGAATTTCTTTCTGCGATTCTGACACGTCATTGAGGTCAACGATAGTGGATTTAAGTGGATTTAAAAAAAAAAAAAGAAAAAAAGCACGTAGAGGCGAGAGGCGAGGCAACGGACCTCGTGGATCATTTCGGCAAAAGATATGGCCGAAAAGAAAAAGGAAGAAAAAAAGAAATTAATGCCGTTTATTGTGCGCGGTACGGCTGTAATTAAGACACGACGAAGTTTTCGTGCAATGAATCGGCGCAATAAACGAGTTGCGAACGTGTGACACAGTTTCGCGATGGCGCGCGTTTTTATTCGAACCAAACGTTCGGTGTAACCTGTCCGCCTTCCTTGGGGGACCGTTGCCGCCGTTCAATCACACGCGTACCGCATACCACGTATTTATTCTTTAAAGCAGCGTCGAAACTTGAATTTTATCGCAACCGACTCGACTCGCTACTATTAATATCCGTGTCTTATCGTGGGAAAGCGTACTTGGAGTGTTTTTAAAATGTTTCTCTCTTCATATAAGGTTTCTTTTTTCGACGAAGCGCAATTTAATTTCGTTAAATGAAAGATTCTTTATTAAAAGTCATTATATAAGTATCAAGATTGCACGATCTAAGTAATAAATCAGTGATTATTAACGATCACGTCTTGGAATGAATATATAATCGTTATTATAGAGAGTTAACTAAATCTCATTATTTCCAATATTTTAGACAGATTTAGTTTAGACAATATTTTATATTGTTAGACAGATTTACATTTGCGTCTCTTTTCTTACACTGAGAGTATTTGATCTTTTGGGTGAATTTATACTTTATCTATAATAGTCGGTGATAACAGCTGAGTTTTTTAAAATCTTACTTTCTTTATAAATGAAAGATAAGAGAGAGAAAGAGAGGGAGAGACTATTTCACATTTTTTATTAAAAGAATAAAATTCTCGATATCGTTGACACTTTGCGAACTTGAGACGCGAATTCGCGTCTTACATACTTTATACGGCATCCTATAAAAATGCTAACTACCGTTGAATAAAACAGTAAAAACGACAATGTATGTTATAATATATGCTTTTCTATGCTTTTATATTACGTGCTTGAATAATACGAAACCAATATCAATATATCAATATATTAGATATGATGTTGATTGCTCGGAAAGTTCGTTCCGATTTTTAAGGAATTTCGTCGACATAGAAAATCATATCGAAAAGTTTTCCGCTGAAAAGCATGAGAGGTTCTGCGACGATGGAATATTCAAGTTGCGCGAAAGACGAAGAAAAATTGTGGAAGAAAATGGCACCTATACAATCCAATAAACGTATATCAAATGGAAATATAAACGGAACGAACTTTTCGAGCGATCGTCTCAATTTTTTCAATCGCGTCGAAAGTTTCTTTCGTTTTATAAGAAAATAATAGACGAACAACAATTTCTGTTTCGTACTATTTCATTGAATTATGATCCATTTCGTTCTATTTCTATTATTATGTTCGTGCGTCTATTGTTTCCTTATAAAAGGAAAGAAACTTTTCGGACAACCTAATACACGGGAATTCAGACTATATGTTGTCTGAATTCGGTTCTCAAAAGCGTCAATACGTCTTCATGCGTCACGTAACGCGGTGCATTTCGATTTATATCGGTTTGGCAACTAAATGATTGCGGATTTTGTCATTAGCTGGTATTGGCAAAATCCGCAATCACTTAGTTGCCAACCCAACATAGCGTTCGTAGACACAATGTGCCGTGTTCGATAGACGAAATCGAAAAGGAAGCGTCAACGTCGGCCTTAAACGGCCAACGTATCACTGGTGAGCCAGCGGGATGGTGCTTATATCAGACGCGTTATATCAGACGTGTACATATCATATGTACATTGGATCGATAAGCATTCAGCGGCGAGAGAGCAAAGTCATTACTCCCGAGGAGATCGGGTCTTACTATTACTACTATTGTAGCGATGGAACTGAGTTTCACTCTAGAAGCAAATACCATTGACGAGCTATAATAATTCGTCCATTCAGCTGTTACATCCTCACAGGCTGGTTTCGAAACACAAACTTTGAAAATTGACTCGCAATACTAATAGAAATACTCATAATCTAATTACGAGAGTTACAGAGATGCTACTGTTTTATTGAATTCTTGTAACAAATACAGAATAATTTTATAGAATCGTAAAATTCCAAAAATCTTAACGCGAATTATACAAATCGTTGAACCTTTCCATCAAATTTAGGAACATTCTACAGAATCGTAGACGAAGGAGAGAATAATTGTTTTAACGAGAATAGCAAACTATTGAATTCCTCAAATAATCTTTACGAAACTTCTATAGAATTATAGATAATAAATTCTTATAATTTTTTTAATAAGAATACAGCTCACAGAAACACTATCGTTTCGTTAAAATTTTCTACGAGATTTCAGAATGTTATACAAAATAATTAGGAAATTTAATATTTCATAGACGGTAGAAAGGAAATTTTATAATTTCATTTTGATTTACAATTCCATACTTATACGATACTTGGTCCCATCGCTAACTACTACGTATTCCGCAGAAGTGGTACGGTCGAGATAGAGAAGAGGACACGTTCAGCGAGTATTCAACGGGCATCGCAACTCATGAGAAGCGACGTTATTCTCGTGGCGTGGCTTTGGCAGGAACACGCGATTCGTCAGGAGGGGAGACGTCTAACAAGTGACAGCTCGATACCACGGCCCGATATCCGCGTGTCGGTCGATCGTGGAGAGAAAAAGATCGTTTGCCAAGGACCGGTAGAACGAGCTCTTCTCCGGCTTCGATGCACACCACCACGTGTGCTTACCTTGCCGCTCTTTTCTCTCCCTTGCCTCCACTTAATCGACTTAATCTCCCTTCGCTCATCAGCGAAAAAACTATGATATTTATGCTGTTAGAACGTTCCGCGGCAATCCGCGTGTCGTCGCTGCTTTAACGTTGTTGTATATTGCTAGTCGAAAGTTTGAAGTCGCTTGAAGTTGATGTTTGTTATTTATGAAAAAAAAAAGAATGGATTAAAACGTAGTAGAATTTGAAGTTTCTTATTTATGACAAGTTTGTTAGAGGTTTATTCACTTTGGATCATGATAGTTTGCGTTTCATTTTCGAGCTGATTATAGAATTTTCCAATTAGAAATTATTTTAGTACATCGCGAGCTTCGTAGTATTTCCTCTCATCGGGTAATTTATCTTTCATTACTTTCGCAATTTTTGCCTATGCGAGATTCAATGCGCAGATAGAAGATTAAAAGAACCGTTTCAAGAATAAAGTCATCGGGACATGTTTAAGAATTTTAGATAGATGTAAACTGATAATAGAATTGTAATTTCCATTATGTGCGACACTCGTTCGTATGTACATTTTCGTTAGAAAATTCAAATTCTTTTCGATTATCGGGTAAACGATGCGAAACTTTTGTGCTGCAGTATATGTAAGCACTTAAACTCGCTCACCGATGGGCTTTCGCGATCTCGAGAAACGTCGATGAATCTCCAACGTGCAATTTACAGTTATTCAGCCGTGTCGCTACTTTTATTACGCTACCTGGCGGGTTTTCAATTTTGTTTGCCTTTCATATACGACTTCTTCGCAACAACTTGAAAGGAAATAGTGAAATCGCGCGAAAACTGTTTGAAGCTAAAAATGTTTTACTGCTTCGTTTACGTGGAAACGGTTAAATCCCCACTTCACGTATCATAAAGCTATAGATCTTTTCTTCAAAGGAAAAATTCGATTTTTCTCTGCTTCGTATATTTTTTATTTTCGCGCACCATTCATTTTCATTGCTTTCGTATAAATTCTATACTTTGTAATTAACTGTCGGTAATTTACGTGTTAAATGCACTTATGTTCGAGTAGATTACAATAATATATGGATATTTAGCGCAATACTTGCGACAATGCTGAACAAGCGACGACAGATGCGACAAATATTTTGCAACGTGCGTTTACGAACAACCGTCACGAAATCTACCGGTGTTGTTTTCGATGTAAATCAGCACCTGGCGTGCACGATTATCCGTCGTTAACGCGTTTTATATACCTGTGTTTTCCATTCCATCACAATTTTTCTAATTTTCTGTTACATGTTAAGCTGCGAAGAAGATCGATTTTTACATCTTCCACGTCTTTTCATAGGAAAATTATTTTTACGCTTTTAGCGACGATATGCTTCCCCAATTTCTTAGAATAATTATTGACTTCACAATACACGACGAAAACCAAGCGGTAATAATGAAAATAGACAATTTATAGAACCTCAGACGCGTTTATGTAACTGGAAGAATCGTTTTCGAGCGTTCACCTCTTTTTATCAGGATACGTCACGCATATTATACCCATTTGCTTTCTCGATTTCGTACTCGAACCATCTTGTTATTTGTTTCCAAGCATTTTATGGCCAATAATATTTTGACCGATGAAAGTGCTTACCGTCAATTAGCACGAAATATCACCTCAACGGTCACTATGGTATTCCTGTGTTACTTTCGTTTTATCTGTCAGTCTAATTAGTATTACAAATTGCCGTAATATTGGGATGGTTAATTGGCTGGATGACGAAAATTTATCGCGGCCTTTGATGGTATTGTCATTGAGTGATTCTTGGGAATGTGGATTGTCTGGTGGCAGAGTTAAGGGGGAAGATCGAAGTTCGTGTTCTGCCATTGGGATACAGATTTTTTATTTTCCTCTATATATTTCTTAAATTACTCGTTAAAATCGAACAAATTTTTATTCTCTGTTCGCCTTATAATTATACTTACAAATGTATTCCAAACTTTGCCTACTTTTAGGCACTTCTTGGTGTTGTGTCTTCTCAATACGTTCGCTAATTAATTTAGAATTAATTTAGATTTAATTCCAATGCCACGCTCGATAACAGAACTCGGACGGTCGTCGCCTACAATAAACGTTCTTTGCGTGAAAAAATATATTTTAGAAAAATACTACGTTGGACGCGTTTCCTCAGCCGCTTGCGATGGCAAGTTTAATTGTATTAGGTTGTCCGAAAAGTGTCTTTCTTTTACAGACACGTCTATTACAACGACACATTTTTATACAAACATGAACCCTAATGTATCAAACGTTGTGATCTTTATTTTGATAGAACAAAATGGAACAAAATGTGCATTTTCTTATAAGACGAAAGAAACTTTTCGGACGACCTAATATTAAATAATTCTCTAGTCTCGTATAAATACAATCTTACTCGACGAATCAATCATCGAGTTCAACTCCACGCAGCTTGTAATCTCAGAGAATTCGAATCGATTTCCGCACGAAATACGGCGTGACCAGTTTCACATTCGAGGCGGTAGATATCGCGTTAGAGAAGCGTGTGCTCGCTCGAAGCTCTAGGCGAACTGTGATTACAGCAACGAGGCATAATTTGTACGAGATACGAAAAATGCTCTTCCTCTGCCTGGCGGACATAATCGGGCCGGGTATCGCGCGTAAACGCCTTTGCCCGATTAAACGTGTATTCCTGAAACGTAGGCGTTAACCTGTTGCCTCGCTATAAATAGCCGCGAGAGAACGTTCGAACGTACTATTAAGTCGTTCAAACGATATCACCCTTCCTCCGTCTGCTCCTCCTCCTACTTTTTCTACTCGTTCTCGCAGCAACCCTTCCTTCATTCCATCGTCCGTGAATTCCGTGACGATTTAAGAAATCCAAGGCAATACGTCTGACTCGATCCTTACCGTTTCATTGGTAGGACAGTGCCAGATTTATTTATTTATTTTCTCTTCCGAGGGTTCGTCAAGTGACATTTTTCATACGTTCGATCGACGACAAATTAAGTCGTCTATATTAAAATTGTTGACCCTAATGAAAAATTCTAAAATTCTTTATTATTCCAATATAGCGATCCACGAAGAAGAATTCTTGCAGCAAGGGGTTAATCCTTCACTGTCGTAACCACGAACTAGGGTATAAATAAGAGCACACCTGGCTCGATTTTGCCATCTGAATTTATCTACGATCAGCGTTGCGCCTGATTTAATTGAATCGTAAAGATTTTCTACCAGAGACCAGTTTAATTAACATTTCCTTTATGCGCAGACGGCTAGATGGCGACATTATCTCTACATCGAGCATCGAAATCTTCCAGTATATTCGTTCGCGACCAATTTTCTTTATCAAATCTTCGCGACGATCTCTCGAACACCCGTTCCGTTCTACCGATGTTACATAAGACGTTAACTGTACGATACGTACACGGTGTGCTTACTAAATGCATTGGCACACCATTGCATTTATTATAGCATTTACATACTAATTAACAAGGTCCAAGTATATGAAATTTCGTATCATTTAATAACGCACTTGTATTACTACAAAAATTATTGGCACAGCATTGCATTTAGTATAGCATTTACATATTAATTAATTAAGCTCGAGTACATTAAATTTCGTATCATTTAGTAGTATTCGAGTCGTACGACTACAAAAATTTGACGCTATGAAAATGTAATGTTTATTAGCTTAAGTAACAAGGTCATTCACCTTCCCTTAAAAAGCCACCTTAACTGCTACTTTGATTTTGATCTTAGTATAGTGTCCAGACTGGAAAATAGTCGGTTAGAATCACATCTTCTAGGGATTTTCAAGGTTTCTCCAGAGGAAAACGATGTTCGTTTTTCACGGAAATACGACGTGAAAAATTTCGTTCCATCTGTCGATCTGTGACATCTCCGTGGATTTTGACGATATCTTTTTGAAAATTTGACACCCTTAGCCTACCGTATGGCTCACTCTGTATGTATTTGACGAATTGCGTTAGGTTTGCGTTATTCTTTATTTATGTATTATCATACAGGGAACTCGGCATTAGGAGCGTTAGCATTGGTTCTGTACTTCTTCTGCCACTCTGTATAATCACGGTCTTACGCGGATTTCAACAATTAAAGATTTGTTGGCCAAAAATGTTCGTAAGAACCGTTCATTTCTGTGAAAAATGACCCTGATCTTTGCCCTGGATGCGATGCCCTATCCTTACTTTCCTAGAAAATCTATATAAATAATTAAACAACCGATGCAACTAAATTTATCTGGTTCCTTTCTAGAAACTGTTGTATATCTTATTATACAAAAATTTAAATATCTGCATTTTGACGTTCTCCCAAAAATTTATTTATCATTCTACAAAATGCACGCACTGGTACACAGCGAGTGAACTTATTACACAACGCAATATAACCCGATAAAGAAACGCCTCATTGAAAAATTATTATTACATATTTTACATATTACATTTCTTTTACATTTACGTATTTTACATATTATTATTATTATTATTATTACATATTGAAAGATAAAGATATACGCCAATACCTTTTGTAGGCACCTGTAGTTCGTGACGGGAAGCATCAGCTGTAACAGTGTGAAAGCGCAATTTGCCGGTGATTTTTTAAACAGCATGGTCCGGTGTTGTTCGTGCGAGTGTCGCCCTTATTGCTAATTTGTTTGCAGCCAGGATTATTCATCGGTCGTTGGTCGGACGCAGCTGGTTCGCCAGTCAATTAATTCGATTTATACATGTACTAGCGTCGCATGCTTCTCGTCAGACAGTTGTTAACACTAGAACTACCACACCAGTCAAATTGACTGGCTTTACAATTTTATTTTAAATTTCCTACTTCGTGTTATATCTTTTTCCACAATGATGTAATGACTTTCGCAACGATTACTAAAAGAATAATATAATGAATTTTATTTTGTCTTTTCTCTATTCGAACTGAAAATAATTTTGTATCAAGGCTACTTATACCAACACCAGTGAAAATGACTGGTGCTTGTCAAAGTGTAAAAGGGTGCTGCAATCTGTTTATCGAAGCCCAATTAACCAGCTTCCTCGTTTTCTACAACTTGCCACACGTTTTTCAAATTTCTACCGCGTATCGTTCGATATGACGATATCAGTTTCCAGGAAAATTGCGGATCGATCGCTAGATCGCTAGATGCTAACGCTAGAAATATCAAAGCAGTGAAAATGACTGGTTCTACGATTTTATAAATTTGTCAACCCTCGTTTAGGGATCATCGAGCCAGATGGATTAACAATACCAACAATGTGCTACATAACGTGCAATTGCTTCTGTAAGAAAGTAATAAATCAATAAATATAGAAATATTCTATCATTAGGTATTTTTTAAAGACCAGTCATTTTCACTGGTTTTGGCAGAAATAGATTCGTGTTAACTATCGCTAGTTCTAGTGTTAAACGCTGCCGCTAACGTGTCAGATATAGTGTATTGTGTTGGCAACTAAGTGATTGCGGATTTTGTCAATACCACCTAATGACAAAATCCGCAATCACTTAGTTGCCAATTCAATATAATGTACTTGATTATTCTCTTAGCTTGGCCTAGCTTGCCTTACCTTAGCTCGACCTGGTTTCACTTGGTTTGACTTGGCTTTATTTAACTTGACCTGGACCTGGACCTGATCGGAAACTTCTACTGCGGTCAGGTTCACTTTTTCGGACGCCGCTGCCTTCTACCGAGGTTCTTAATACGTTACAACTTTCGCACGCCTAAAGAGCTCAACCTGACCCGTCGTTCCCACTTCTCGAAGTCCAAAAATCCACCACTTTCTATCGAACCTTCGATTGCATTTTACACTTTGAACTGAAATTCTTCATAGTTGAGGCGTTGTAGCAAACACTGTTTGACGGGGATCAACAAACTAACGAATCAGCTAATCTTCAAGTAATTAGATTTTAATGTACACATGATATTTCCTAATTCTCTATCGATGTTCTGAGGAATTATCATCCACGCTTATTATTATTTACTTACACATAATGATACGATCGAACAACAAGAAGAGAATCGTTGCTTCATGGTCTTCTCATTCAGCAGATCAGATGTATCTTCGTTTCTTGAATTTCATACTAATAACGATAGAATTTTTAACGAATGTAATTATTCTAGACTATGCAATTCCTAACTAACGTTCTGTTTTTCTAGCTGTTAGGAATAGCTTTTACGAATTTTTTCGATCGTTACGTGGATGAATGGAAAATCCCGATCGATTAATCATTGCCTTAGTAATTTGATTTTCTCAAATCGGGCTAAATGTTACGATATTATAGCAATTAATGTCGATAGCGATATATATATATATATATGTATAGCAAGCATCTATTATATGTTTCAATTAATCATTCTGTTTACTTGAAAATTTCCATTTTTAGTTATACGTTATTATCTACGCTCATATCCGAGCTAAATTGAAGTTAGTCGAATTCGTGCGGACCTTCATTACTCACCTGCGATAACACGTTCGGATAATGTTTGTAGCGGAGAATTTCCGCGCGCTTAAAAGATGCAGAAGGCAAGGTAGAGAAAAAGAAACGAAGTTTAATCGCATGCTCGAATAACTTGTAATTACGTACAATGGGACGAATCTTTAATTAACACAAAGTATCGAGTTAATTGCTACGTAGTATCGAAAGTCGGTTATTATTAACGTCCATAAGAATTTGATACGTAGAATGTTCCCGGTAGCATACAGCCTTTTAATATTATAAATTTTATCTTCATGCCAGTTAAAACGTTATGCTTGTCTCGAATCGATTCACGTCATTCTCATCTGCAATTCTCTCCTTTTATTTCAAATTTCTCTTCTCTTCGCCTTTGTTGTTATTTCTTTAATAAACCGAACGAATGTTTATGTATATTTACAAATTACAAAGGAACACAGTATACTTTCTATCAAATTCGTCGTACTAATTAAACTTCCAATTACTCTAACTCATACACGTTGCCTCTTATAATTAATCGAACGATATTAATAATCAATGGATCGCTGCTTAAATGATTCGAATTTAAAACAAGTGCAATTTTTAACCACAAATTTTTAATATACAAAGAAACTATTATCGTTGCAATAAATTACGTTATCGGCAACAGGGAATCCTTGCTTATCTTTTATAGTAAAAATGAAATAAAATATGAAGGTTTATTATTTTCTATCAAACGTTTGTTTATTACTTTTAATATGGAAACTTTGCGACTGTGTGAATTTTTTACTTCGACTCTGGCATCAAGTCGATCGTCATAAACCGCAAGAATACGTATCAATCTTATACGTATCAACGATATACGTTGGCAATTTTCGAGTATACAACGCGCGTCTCCGAATCGCTCGCGCCTTTCTTTCGTATTTCGCGAAATTACACCTCGGAATCATGAAAGTATGGATACCGTACGGTACATAATTGAGATTGGGCTTGATTAATGAATCACTTCCCCGCCACAATGTTGCTACGTATTTCTGGCAAAGCAATAAAACGCGCAGGATGACGATCAATGGCCATTAATCGGCATGGTTCACCGTACAGCAATGCGATTTAAGAAGTTTTATAATTGCTTTGCGCAATGCTGCCTGGAAACCGATCGATCGTTTATTCTTTACGAGAACGTGTAATTTCTACGCGTTTCTTCCAGCGTCGATCCGTACGTGTCATATTGTCGATCGTACTCGTGATACATTCGAATTGGCCGCGAAATTTATTGCTAGCAACTATAGTTATTCAAACGGATAATTACATCGAAACGGTCTCGCGGCCACGCGTAATTACGGTTAATCGCGGATCATCTATTCTCTACAGAGTTACTTAGATTATTTCGCCTTAATTCTCTACAATTATATTTGTTTTTTCGTTATCGCTGAAACTCGTTGATGGCAGATTGGAAACGTTCTAATTGCACAGGGTAATGCTATGCACAGCGTATTACGGGAACGTCGAATAATTGCTATTAAACTATTTTATAGTCAGCGACGATGTAGATTTTCGTTCTTCGGAAACGATTAGATAGCGAAGATTTTTAATATGCACGGTGCACGTAAATTCGCGAGCTTCGAGATTAAGAGAATAAAAATTGGTTTAGGTATATTGATAGATTAAATTTAGATAGGATAAGAGACAAGAGCGAGTTAGGGCTAATATCTATGTGTAATAGTATTATTGTACGTTGATAACTGTTGGTGTATTTTAATTAATAAAAATCTGATAATATCTTATATCATTGGAGAAAAATGTGTGCATGTGATTCGGGGTTAAATTGAGCATTTTAATTGAATTTTTTAAGCGATAGCCTTACTCTGATAAATCTCCAGCGCTTAAGAACTTCACGTGCACTGCGGCCATTCATTATTCAGCTCGATACACGTAAACAACCTCGATACATAGGCCAGCGCCAATTCTCCTACCAGTTTTAAACGAGATTGCCCAGAATCGGAAGTTATTAATCGATAATACAAGTAGATTCATAAAAAACACCTAAAATATCTAATTATTCACGAATAAATCATGTCCCCTTTCGCTTCTCTTACTCTATTTTCCATATTTTATGAATTTCGTAGATTTTTGTATCGTTAATTTTCTCAAAAATGGTCACTCAATCTGCAACAGGACGAGAACCGATATGCATTGTTCGTTTCATCTTATTACGATACGCGTGAAACCAGTCGGTTGCTAAATTAGTCATTAACGATTAATGGAAATTACAGCGGTCAAAGTAATTAGAGAGTCCGCGTGAAATCGCGTCACGGTGATGCATCGATCGGTGAACGATGATGACCGATAATAACCCGTCGCTGGCGTCATTTCTTTCTCGTGAAATTCTTATCTAGCTCGGCTGACTCATTTGCAAATAATAACCACACGCGTAGTCACGCTCCTGTACATGCAAGTACACTTCTGTTCGCAAGTATCTAGATACTTGTTTCATAGAAAACGTGACGAGTAATCTGAATACGTCGAAGAAAACGATTGTTCGATTAGAATTAGAAAGCACATGAAAACGTATGTAGAAATTGCACAATTTTATTTTTTTTATTTTATTTTATTCGCTCATTTATTATAAAGGTGCCATTTAATTAACAATTATTTTGGCACATTTGGAAATTTTATCAGCACTGTAGTAAATATTGGCTTGGCAACTAAGGTGGTAATTATTACCTAATGAACAGAATCCCCAACTACATTCTACTACATCTGATTGTATATCGATAAAACTTGAAAGAATTCTGTAAATAATAGGAATTATTGCAAGTATACACATACGTTTCAGAGTAACTTGTACGCATTACTAGATGAAAATAATCCATCAATTTCATCATATTCTTCTATACATAATTCCTTACCATCTTGTATTAAATTTCCTATTGCAATTTCATAAAGCTTCCATGCTAACGTTCATCGTTGTCTTGAACTTCCAACTATGTCTACATCCAACTACATCTAATTGTATATCGATAAAACTTGAAAGAATTCCGTAAATAATAGGAATTATTGCAAGTATACACATACGTTTCAGAGTAACTTGTACGCATTACTAGATGAAAATAATCCATCAATTTCATCATATTCTTCCATACATAATTCCTTACCATCTCGTATTAAATTTCCTATTGCAATTTCATAAAGCTTCCACGGTAACGTTCATCGTTGTCTTGAACTTAACCCTTGAGAAAACCCAAACTTACTCGGAAGCCCAATACATGTAATCAGAATTCACTGAATCGAGTAAGGAAGAAGATACGTTATATTGGGTTGGCGACTAAGTGATTGCGGATTATGTCAATACCACCTAATGACAAAATCCGCAATCACTTAGTTGCCAACCCAACATATTGTAATATCGCGGACGAGGGGCCTGGGGAATTATAGAAATCGAATTATAAACAAGCGGTTGCTGAGCATGTGCGTGGTGGGGCTAAGACAAAAGACAAGGGGTTGCTAAGGCACGATAAACAGTCATTGTGAGTTGAGAAGTCAGAGAGTGCGAATCGCGTTGTCGAGATAGTGTTGCTAGAATTGTCGAGAGTTGCAAGTTAATTATCTAGTCGTCTTAATTATAATACGTTATTGTGATTAGTTCGCGTCAAACAACCA
This sequence comes from Bombus pyrosoma, assembly GCF_014825855.1. Taxonomy (NCBI): domain Eukaryota; kingdom Metazoa; phylum Arthropoda; class Insecta; order Hymenoptera; family Apidae; genus Bombus; species Bombus pyrosoma. The sequence goes on along the minus strand of NC_057783.1, from coordinate 2,753,738 downwards.
TCGTTTCCTGTTTAATCAACATCTGTTTAATCCGTTTATTGTGAATAGACTAATTGTACTAAAGATCCTACAATTTAAACAGCAATAAAATATACACGTGCGTATTTGAAACGAAGAAAAGCATCCGCTACTGACAAATATTACGCTCGGTTGATAAAGCGTTCGAATAATAAAACGTTCGGATGTTAGGATATTCGGACAATGGGTGTCCGGATAACAGCAGCTCTATCGTATTTCATATACGAACATGGAACTTTTCTACGATAAATGTTGAAATATTTTCCAGAGCCAGTGTACCTATAAGTATATTTCTAGGTGCGTGTCGCAATCTCGTTGTGTTGGACGATGTTTGAGGCGAGCATAGCTGCTCGTCTACTTACAGGAGGCTTCGTTCACGCACGCCCACCGCGGCCGTGACCACGTGTTCCACACGCTTCGTCCACACGCTTCGTCCAACACGGTCGTACGCGTGCGTACGGGTGCGTGTGTGCGCGTCACGGCTCCGAGACTCGCGTCGCTCCGCACGGAGTCTCGCTCGAGTCACACCTGCTCCTTTTTCCCACGAGATCGCTTTGCCCCCCAGCCACCACTCCTTCCTCGGACGTCCTCGGCCACCCTTGGCTCCTTTCGCTCTCTGACAAGCATCGAGTCGACCAGGGGCGGCGGAATTGACTCGTCCGTGCCGCCACACAGATTTCCTTCTTCTCTAATGTCCTCTCTCGTCGCCAGTCACGCTCTTTCCACCAGTTTCATTAGCAGATCGCGAATTTTTCCGCACCTACGGGAAATTCAAAGACGCTTGCATGGAAAGATCGCGTGGGTTATATCAGACGAAGTGGAAGAAGAAACGAGGAAGGTCCGTTTTGCCTGATCTTCCATTTTACGGCGCGCTTTGCTTGGGAAAACTGAAATCGCGGAATTGTCAGTGATCACCAGGTTGTGAATGTTTCTTCGTTTAAACTGCATAAAATACTGGCGATATGGAAAAATATGTAGGTATCGAAAGTATAATGATCTCTGTAATATTTGAATTCTATAATAATTTGTGTGTTTCTATAAAATATGAATTCGCATAGCAATCAGCCACCTATGAATTGTAAATTGAATTTCACGAAACGCACGAGCTAAAAATTTAAATTCACAGTCGTTAAGTTACTTTTGTCTGACGTACAGAAGAAAAGCTTGGTATTCGATATAGTCTTTCATCTGTTGAGAAACCTGAAGGCGCCGTGTGCTTCAAAATGCAGATAGATGCGCGAAAAAAGGGGTCTCGTTAATTAACTTAATATATAAGCTGGTCCTCTGGTCGTTGTCGCTTTCGATCTCCCTTCCATGCGGTACACGCGGAGTATCAATGTCAGGCTGTTTTTCACAGCGTGAATATTGTGGGTCATTTGCATTAAGAATACAAGATACGGCGGGTACAGCCTCATGCCGGTAATCGATCTGCGATTTTGCACCGCGATAAACGCCGCTCGAGATATGTCCACATCCCGCGCGTCGAATAAACGGGTCACATCCCAGCTCGTGTTATTTCTGGCCTAATAAAACGTCAATTATCGTATAATTCGAAACAGAAGAGAAAGAGAGAGAGAGAGAGAGAGAGAGAGAGAGAGAGAAAAAGTATCCGCTTGATTTCTGAAGTTTCGACTAATTGAATAACGTAAAATTATATTACAAACGAGCGAACGTCGACGTGAAAACGGAATTTTAAGCATATCGCGTTATTTTATCTTTATTTTTTTATCCACTTTCGAGATGTTACAATTTTTCAGCAAATAAAACATTGTTTTTTTTCTTCAACAAACGATATAAGAATTTCTTTTTCGGGAACAGGTTAGGCTGCAAGGTAGTTAAATTCAAGTGCACATTCGTGTAAAATATTTTCGCGATCGTTAAATTTAATAAAAAAATTTTCACGGTCTAAAGAAACATTTGACCCTAAAAGGGTTAACCAATTCGCTTAACACGCCAGATCATTGATTACATAGAACTATCTGACATCACTCGGTATCTGCTTTTTTCATCTTTCAACTTCGCCAATAATCGATACAAGTTTAAGAAACATCTCGGTATAGCTTGAAAGAAGAGAATTACCTCGGTTTTGCTTATCGATTTGTGTATTAAACTTCTCGCAATCCTCGTCTTCCTGCGCAATTCTCCCTCTGAAGCTTCTTTATCTTCCCTTTTTACCAGCGCGCTGTCAGTGATCGCGAATAAATTTCTATTGAACGGCGTAACATCGAAATCAATTTCGACAATGCCGCGATAACGTAACACGGTTGGTAATGTTCAATATTTTAGCTGACTCACGATCGGCTGCAAGCGGTTCTCCACCCAGCAACGATATTCTCTCGTACGCACTGACTGTTTTTTAATATTCGTACGGTACGCTGTTGGAAATTTAAAATCGTACAAATAGTTGAGCAACAAGAAAATTACATTAATTTTACAAAGTAATAATTTCATATAATATACACAGAGTGGAGATTGTATCGGTGAAAAGATTTTACGTGAAAAAAATAAAGTACGAGTATAATAAAGTAACATTTTTCTCGTCTGATGTACAAATATTATAAGAATCACTGTGCGTCATGTGAAATTCCCGTAAACGTTCGTCAATATTTACCATGCACACGCCCTCCAGACTCGCACTTGAAGCTCAACGCTTCTTCTTTTCCCTTTTTTATCTACCGTGTGTAGTCCCAACTTTATCTACTGTTAAGTAAATTCACGTACGAAACGTAGATTCAGGGTGAGTACGACGTCGAGAGCACACTTTTTACCATTGCGATAAGAGGAGGTCCGTTTTTCGTGGATACGCAGATATATCGAAGCGCGAAGTGGAAATCTGGCAATGAAAAATCTTTTTAAGTTGCTTCGGATCTTTTTGAAACACCTGGTCGCCTAAGCAGAATTTCTTCATCCTTTTTTTTTTTATAATTCAACTAAATAATTTTAAAAGAGAAACGGTAACAGTATCGCAAGAAAAACGATCGAATTATCGAATATTCTAACTGGTAATTATTTTTCGCCGCTGGCATAACTTACATCGTTCGTCATTTTAATTTCCCGATCTTTTATAACCATTCGTTTCTATTTATGCTAATTTTGATATCACGTAGATGGAGAAAAGGAAGAGCGCAAGTCGAAGCTCAGTACCGGATGTTCGAATAATAAATTCCTGATGGTCGCTAGCCTCGGCTTTAACCTTAATCATCGTCTTTTAATTACCGTCGTGAACATCGTCGTGCCGATCAAAATCGTCCTCTCCCGCGTTCATCTTTGAAATTTTAATTACAGCCCTCGTGTTATGATTAATCGAGGAACGCAGGGTGGCTTACGAGAGTTACGACGATCTGAAAATCCTGGTTACGACTTTGGCCGAGTTTCTGTCTTTAATCGCCACGATTAAAAGCTACTTAATGTAATAATAGTTTTCGGAAATATTTACTCGCACACGTTTTTTCTCATCCTTTCGTTTTTACGGCAACGCTATCAATTTTTTCTTTCGACACGTTTTCTTTTTAGACAGGTAATAATCTTTTTCTTCCTATTTGGTTTCCAACAAATGTTCCACAGGTTAATTATAGCAGGGAAATTTCCAGGTCGTTCTATAATTTAAGGTTTAGAGTTTGCGTTGCGTAAGTGATTATCGAGTAATTAAAATGTTGTTAATGTTTGTGTTCCGGGGATTTCTTGCCAGTTGATGAACGTCACGGTATCCTGCAATAATAAATCAGTTCAAGTAGCATCTGTGTATGTTATCTAGTTACGCAATAGAACAACCACTTTTATACTTCAATATTTTTCTAATTTATATCACACGCATAAATTTCAGAAATATCTCATCATTCTAAATGAAGATCCATATGAAAATCACGTTTGTATTCTTTCATTATTTAAGGCTGACAAACAATTCCCAATTTATAAATTTTTTATTTCAGATAAATGAAATATAAATACAAGAGAACAGATTAGATTTCATGCTATAAAAATATATATAAATACAATATGTTAACTTTCCAAGGTATCGATCAGACTATACCACCCTCGCTGTACAAATCATATGCTGCAGTACAGGTTGTTCATCTTATTACTTCCCATGATTTTTCTCCTAAACAATAAAAGAATAGGGTTTGCTGTATGTAGAAAAAGGAAAGTTTTCATTGAAAAAAACTGCAAAATGTACAAACATTGTTGCGCTTATGGAAACAATATCATCCCCAATTTGTAGTTTACTCTGAACCATTTGTCTTTCCCCTGTTTCCTTATCCTCGTTTTCTTATCGTTTAGAGAAAATACTCTGCAAACTAATAGCGCCAACGTCCTGTACATTTTCTCGCTAAATACTCGTCAAGTATTAATTAACTACACTTACTACTACTATTAGTATTATTGCTACTATCAACGAATTGGCTCTCGTATTAAGAAACACAAGAAACAATAAGTGAACAATGGTCAATTTTCAATGGAATCGAGCGTGAAGCACCGTGGACGGTGTCGATCGGTGGTCTCGAAGCGACGACCTTGGTCGGTCAGCCTGGAAACGTACGTATACGTCCTTGGCTGAAAAATTTACGCCAACAATTAAACTACACCTTGAGCGCGGAGAACGCGTCCTGCACCTGATGCCCTTTTTTAAAAGGCCTCCTCTAGCCCTCGGTGTCCTTGACCTCTCCCCCCTTTCGTCCTTCCCTATATCCCCACGGCGGTTTTACAGCGAAAGAAATCAATGTAATTCACGCCCGCATTGCGTTAAAACGACCACTACCCACACCTGTGATCATCGAAATCGCCCATGAAAATCCCATGAAAATCTCACGACATCGCTGCTGTTTGTGTCAACGATCTTTTCTCAGCTCAATCATTTTTGAACATTTTTCAGTTTGACTTTTAATGGACGGACGATGATACGCGTCTGTATGGCATTTTGTCACGGTTTATGTCGTAGAGGAATTTTTTTAGAATTTTTAATCGGACAATTTTCCAATGCGATTTTAATTTCCATGAGATTAGTCCTTTCCAACTGGTTTTTATTTATATGCATTGTATATAACACGTGTTGTTTATGTTATGCATATTGTAGTTTTACTGAGACCTTTGTTGCTCGATTTCTACTTTCGTATCATTCACTGTTTCATGAGATCTTTTCTACGAGCCTTACTTTCTGTCGGTATTTAAATAATCATTCTCAAATATCGATATTAATTTAATATCAGAAAGAAAATAGAACGTGCGTATGCTTGTTAGAAGATGAATAAAACATACCACGGTGTGATTGTTTCATTAGTCGAAGCTTAAAGTTTCAAGCTTAAAGCTTCCACCTTAAAGCTTCAACATCGTCCGATATCGGCCCTAAAATTCCATCTTTAAAGTCGAACTACCACGAAGTTTCAAAGATTTCAACGTCGTACGATATCAATCGCAATTTCTTAAGACACCGAAGTTTCCTCAATTTTGGAATTTCTATAATTTGTATTTAATGGGATAACGACTACCTGTAACTTTCATCGTTTCATCCACAAAATAAAATGAAAGCTTTTAAACGAACTGGCCACTGTGGTTATTTACAACACAATGATATAGGGTTTAGGTTGCACAACAAAACTTCACGGACATCGACTTTACGCAGCGCTAATCTGAAAGCTTGTGTGACGGAATAAGTGACTCGATCGTTTACAGTCCCGTTTTAAAAGCATATCTCGCGACAAACTGCGAGACGCGGGTCTTTCAGTTGCAAACGAGCCGTTTATTGAAGAATCGCAGGTGCCTCTTAAAGATTTTCTTGTTTCCATCGCGACATGCTCGCCTCGACATGCATTTTTTTCCATCCTCGCATTTCAGGTGTCTTCAGCCTTCGGTGGAATGCGTATGGTCGAAGTTGCAGGGGTTAATTGCGTGCGTCGAGTCATTAAGCAATTATCAAGTAACAGGACATCGGCCTGGTAAATCCACGCCACGGTAATTTCCATCCGTTTCATCGTCGTTTTCCGTGTCTTATGAGATGAATTGACTTGTCTTGAATCGTAGGGAGTCGGTTCGACCGTAATTTCGTTCGATCGTTATTACCCTCTGAATTGTACGGCGAATAAATGAAGTTATAGGAATTAGGTAAAATAATGAAATTATGGCTTATACGGTAACATATAACTTTGTATATATATTTTTTAATCACAATAAACGGTACATGTAACAATGAAGTATGCGTTATATAAATAAGCAACGAGTATACATTATGGTAATACGGTTCGTTAACGGAGAGTTTCGAGAGTGTCTTGGATAATGTTCACACAAAATTCCTGGAAAGAAACATATTGCGGTGATACCGTACGATTACCATAAAAAAATGTGAGAGGGAAAAGAACAAGCACTTTGGACGTGGCGTGGACAAACTCGATGGATATATTCGATAGACAAATTCTTAATACGATCAATTCGAACGTCTGAATATAATTTTTGAGTTAAAAACTTCGAAATAAACCAGCTGAATCAATGGAGAAAAATTTGGAATTCAAGTTAACTACGACTGGGGCTAACTTAGAATTCAGAATTCTTTGAAAGCTCGCGAACATACGCATGGCAAACGTGATTTTTCAGCTAAATCAACCGCAAGATGCTGAAATCCGATGGTGACTATTATAAATTGCAAGATTACGATTGTTTCAATGCGTCGAAAATTTCTATTCTTTTTTTTTTTTTCTTTGTCACTCGTACGATAAAATTAATCGACGAGAATTTTATGCTGCGGCGATATATTTTTTCGTCGGTTATTATCTTGAAAATTTGATCGGCTACCGAGTATCATCACCATTAACTTTGCGAAACAATCACGCATTTCATGGTTCGTGCGTTCACCCTTACGAGAGTGCGAGTCTCGTAATCGATTGAGAAACCGCCACGAATGCCATCTCAGGTGTTGTTTTTCCCACAAGTCATCGCACCTTTGAGAAACCATCCAATTCAGCCAGTGTCTCCGAAAAAACTGACACGTTCGTAATTCGCCAGAAGCTATTAGGGTTGTCGACCGCCATACTCCCCATCTCTCATCCACGAACTGGTTCACAGGAAACCTGTCATTTCCTAATAACTTTTTCAGTTCGCGATTATTTGGCCTTTAAGAAGTGTTTAAAGCACGTCGTTTTATCGTATCGCATTATTTTTTATTAGTTCCGATTAAAACCTAGAGATGCATGGAATAAGAAAATAACTGGCTGGTTTATCGCGCCATATTATGCTGATATCATTTTGATCGCTGGCTTTATTATTATTATTATTATTATTATTATTATTATTATTATTATTATTATTATTATACTTTATTATTAACGTAGCATATTAATTTATTACTTAATTTTAAAGCTACTGCGAGTTTCACTTTTGTCGGGTATTTCTTTCATACAGAGAAGTCTTTCGTCATGGAAAGCTTCCATAACTTTGTTCTTCAATGAAGAATTCATTATTTTTATTTAGTAACAGCATTTAGTATATTCTTGTTGCGAGAAAGTTTCATCATCGAAGGTTCTAACGTTGTAACTCATTTTATTCGAGTTTTAAGGTATATTCATTGCACGTAAGTCGAACAAGAATTGTTTTTCGCTTTCAGTTTATAAATTGTGGAGAAAATTTATTTTTCAAGAAATGTACATAATTCTAGTGGACTGTGATATAGCAAAGAGTAAGGTAATTGAAATATTTCTCAGATTTCTACAATCTCTGTGATTAATTTCAGCATCCGATAAACTCGTTGATTAGATGTTCAATTTAATTAGAAAAGTGCTTACGTAATCGGGATTCTAATTGGTTAACGTACTTTTCTTTTCTCACAATCGACTCAGCCAGCGTACAATGAAATTTCTTTGAACGACACGTTCGCCATATGAAAAGAAAGAAAGAACAAGGAACGAAGTCGAGAGCAGGGAGCTGAATTGGAAAGTTTTACACACAAGCAGCCCATACATCAAAATATTTTTCTTCTTCCCGTAAGAAAAAAAAAAAGAAAAAATTTCATTCTTTTCTGTTGTAGCCGTCTTGGTATGGCAGAGCAAACATTCTGTTTTGCAAATCATTTTCGTTTGAATGCAGAACCGGGTGGCTTAATAGCCACGTTTCACCAATGTGTTTTGATAACTTTATTTTGGCAACCGGTTAGTAGCAAAAATACAATGACACGTCATTTCGTACGAGATGTAGGGGATAGGAACGTCGTTTGTTCCTCGATAATTTGTCCAACTAATTTTTCATTTGAGGCCGAGTGAAATTCTTATACGTCGATAGTCCCGTTTTCCATAACTTTATTTCGATTCCAATAATTTCCTTGCTTTAATAATCTTCTTGCTTTCATGAAATCACGTGCTTGATGATTCAAATTTTTAATCGCCTTTGAGCAATCAAGGGCTACACGAGTGTCTAAGAAGCGAAGCTGATGCACTTTTTCTGAATTTCTCGGTATCATTGTACAGGTACGCCATTAATGTTCCATTCTCAAGAGAAAAATCACTTGCGTAAGTTCATTTATCACAAGAACACGGCGCAGATAATGGAAGGTCTTATACCATACGTATGAATCAGTATTCGTATCCTCATTTTTCTCTACTGTTCAATTTAATGAACCTCCTGTTCAACCTCTCATACGCTATCCTTACGAATTTGGTCAAAAAAGTTTTCCCCGTTCCATGAGCCCGTAAAATCACGTCTCCGTAAACTCGCTTAAAACACAAGCTGCGGCATAGCGACCAACGTCTCGCCTTCAAAATAATCATTTTCCTCGGCTGTATCCCCTTCCAAAAGACTCTCACCCCGTTCGACGAAAAAGCAGCAAGCGTTCGAAGAAAACGCGGCGGACTTTTGTTGTGCGAAGCTCGACGACCGAAGGCCCTAAAGTCCAAGAGGAAGAAGCGCTAAGAAGAAATTCGATTTCTTCGCGCACAGAACAAAACCAAAGGGAATACATACATACATACATACATACATACCGGTATAAGCGTTCGAGTGGATGTACGTTGGAAGAAGTGGACCTCGCGGTCTCCTTACGGGGCCCCGTAGCTTACGGATCGATTTTACACGTGCAATACTTTTTGATTACTTTAGGAAGGGGGCCCGAGGTGGGGCCCCGGCGTGTCTCAGCGCCCTGGCTTTCCGTGGGCACGGAGGGGGCCCATCGACGGGGGGACTTTGCCCCCACAAGTGGCTCCCCGGTAGCGCCGTCGCGCACCTGCCGCTTATTCCCACGCCGGGACTCACGTTCGCCTCATCTTTCCTCTGTTCGTGTTTCCCGCTACCCCTCGACACCCCTTGGCCGCCTCTCTTTCTCTCTTCTTCGACTCCTCCTTCCCCCAACCTTTCTCTCTCTCTCTCTCTCTCTTCATCTTACTCTCTACTTATTTCCCTGTCTTTTTTTTCCACCTTGATTTTACTCTATTCCTCTCCTTTCTTCTGTTTCTTCTTGTTCTTACAGTGTACGACCCTCTCTCGTCAACGGCGGCACACGTGTGCACCACGGGCCCCTTCTACGAGGGCACGCTTATTTATTTTTAGATATTTTCGTACGGCCGCGAGATATACAACCCTGTACGCAAGCCACGAATTTCGAACGAGGTGCCGTTTCCCCATACCCTTTGCACAGGCCACCATAATATTCCGGCGGTACGTGATCATGGGATTTGTCTGCGAGGGAATGTGAATTTGACGAACCAACCCTACCGCGTTCTTTGGCCCATCTTCGGGCCAGTTGCGTTCTCTTTAACGCGGGAAAGTATTTAGTCGATCCACGTTGTTTCCCTGTTTGATTTTACGGTTTTGTTTTAATCTCGTAATCTTTTTCACTTGATAAAACGACAACGAGATTGAAGTATATAAATTCCAAGGTCAAGATCCTGAGACTTTAGGGTTCAAGGATGGTTAGGCTCGGTGGAGGGGACATTTTGCTCGACGAGGAAGGTTAAATTGGAGTTTAGGGAGAGATGGTTGCAATTTTATTTCTCAGAGATTTGAATAGACGTAGTTTGATTTGCCACGGGATGATAGGCGATCAATGATGGGAGATCAACGGTGGAATGACGTTAATGGACGAAGAATTTTCTTACGAAAATTCCTATTTCGGACGATAGTTTAGCATACAGCGTAGTGAGAACAGAATTTTCTTTCCGGAATTTGTATTTGTCGATCTAATTTGTCACGTTCCAGAATCACGCCATGGACCAGCAAAAGGAAGAATCACGACAGAGACAATTGACCCCGAAAGAACGATCGAATTATTCTCGACAGGAATTGTTACAATTACGCTTTCCGGTTTCGTATTATGCGTATTATTCAGGTTGACGTGTTTCTGTAAGACACGTTGCACGGGGAAAAGAAAAGAAAGAGAATCGCAGGGAACACGCGAACATCGTGAGTGAAATAAAAGGACGCAGCGAGTAAAATGGATAAAGTGGAACGAGAAAACGGACACCTCGAGTCGAGGATGTCGTTCTGGTTAGGAATTCTGACGGGTTCTTTCGTCGAAGAAATCCAATACTCCGGCGACGTCTGGTCGTGGTCGAACGGTCGTTTTGTTTGACGTAGGCACCAATGCACTGATATTCGACCAGATTCCTTATGGATTACCTGTATCGATCTTCCAACAACGCAACACCGATCAGTTTTCTTTCTTACATGTTAAATACTGTGACAGGTACACGACTGTTAATACGAGCTTGTCGCAGTTAAGAATTTTCAGCCTCCTTTACTTTACTTTCAGTTGTTCGTCATCTTCGAATGTTCTCGATAATCGTTAGTTGCTGCTTAGATTGGAAATTTAGTTTTTCACCTATGAGAAAATCTTTCATCAACCTGGACAAGTAAACTTTCTGTACAGAATTGACATTGTCGGTATAGATATCGATCTTTATCACTGATTTTACTATTCTTCTTCACAGATGCAATCTTCCCACTCGACTTTATCGAAATTCTATAGAAAAATTCTACAAAACGTGCGAATATATTTCACTGAATTATAAGGACGACAAATTAGACACACACAGAGCGATAACAATGGAATGGAATCAAATTATCCGCCTTCTGGTTCAATCTCGTCCAACGTTCTCTCTTCTTTGTTCTATCGAGTTAAATAATCTTTTACGTTTATTTAATTTCTTCCAACTGTAAAGCAAATGCAATATCTGCCCGAAAACGTTTAAACGAGCACGTTACGTTTAAACGATCCAACTCACGAATCTCCGAATGCAAATACTTCCATCGACAAACACCTGCAGCTACCTAAATCTCCAACACGAACACCATTACTCACCCTCAGAAAATTAAATACAATACCTCGGTGGAAGAAAATCGAATTTCCTGCAACGAACCAACGAAAATTCCATAGGTATTTCACTATAGATCCGATCGGACACGCATCCACCCTCATTACCCTCCTACGAGCAGCCGAATGAATCGTGTACGAGCGTTCTATTTAAGAATTCCATTGTCCACCCCGAGGGGTAGCGTGTTCCCGCCAGGAACGCGTCGAAATCGGTGTCAGGGTAGTGGAGGAATCCCGCATCACCGCTATTGTTGTTCGTCAACCCCACGCGAGGGTTGCACGCCGGGACAAGTGGCATTGTGTGTTTTTTGGGGGAGATGGGGAACATTGCACAGGTGCACAAGCCTGCGTAAAGTGCATAATGTGAATCGCTGAATGGAGGGATGAGAGTGTAAAAGGAGGGGAGACGAGGAGTTTCTGGACAAACAGGCCCCCTCTCTGTGCAGGAAAATTAGGAGCCTTTTTAGACCGAGGAAGAAAGAAGGGAGGCTGCCTGGTTTCCACACGCTGACGCATTTTCATCTCCGCCCTAAAATTGCCGATACGCGAGGGGAAAAATAGGAGGATGAAAATCCTCCCATACGGAGATTTTGTTCTTTTTTCTTTTTTTTTTTTTTTTTTTACGAAATTCTTAAAAGGTCCGTCGAGGGTTTTGGTCGACTTTGCGTGCTTTTTGACGTCTAAGGAAATGTTCGCTCGAAGAAATTGGAATTATTTTTAATTCAATTGGAAATTCGTAGATCTATTCGATTGATTGAAATTTATCGAGGTTAGACATATGTTTGAGAAATATTCCATTTTCCTAAAACAAGCAACATGCACATATGTAACTTGAGTTTTAAACTTGACCATTTTATACAATTAGGCGTATTTATTCACAACAACAATACTTTGCTTTACTCGATATCCCAACCACTTCTACCCTCTTTATGTAAAATCGTATCTATGTGTAATCGCTGGATTTCAGAATTATGTTGCAGTTACGTTTCTAATAAACTGTTTCATGGGATATTTATTAAACATATGAGGTATATTTTCGAGTAAAAATAGCGCTTCGATAGCACAAGTTAACCGAGTATTCCATCGAATTCTTAAAACTATTAACCCGAAGAGATTTCCGGCGAAAAGGAATCGGAGCTGATCCTTTTTCATCCCTAACTTCCGATACAAAATTCTACGCTATATCGTAAGCTTGTATATTTGATATTGTATGTATTTAATATCACATAAGAGCAGGACGATGTATATCAACTTTCAAGTTGTACGAAGCTCACGCTTCGTCTCTAAACTCGCCGATTCTAACATCCTTCTAAAAGTATCGCGAGACGGTTCCTTCTTACGCAACTAGAGCCCTCGTGTTTAACAAAACCTCCAACGAAACGTAATCCTACTTTGACGTTCTTTTCTTATTTCTTATTCCGCGAAACTTCTAGAACGCGCCATACAACCGTCTTATCCAACGAAATAAAATTCTACTGTGACATTCGTTTGCCATTTTCACTTGCAGATTATACCCTCGCAATTTATCTGCAAAACTAAACCAAAACACGCTATCGAACCTTTTTATTCAACAAAATAAAATTCTACTGTGACATTCCTTTGCCATTTTCACCTGCAGATTATCTGCAAAACTAAACTAAAACACGTTGTAGAACTCTCTCATCCATCAAAATAAAATTCTACTGTGANCATTCCTTTGCCATTTCACTTGCAGATTATACCCTCGCAATTTATCTGCAAAACTAAACCAAAACACTCTATAGAAGCGTCTCATCCAACAAAATAAAATTCTACTGTGACATTCCTTTGCCATTTTCACTTGCAAATTATACCCTCGCAATTTATCTGCAAAACTAAACCAGAGCACGCTATAGAAGCGTCTCATCCAACAAAATAAAATTCTACTGTGACATTCCTTTGCCATTTTCACTTGCAAATTATACCCTCGCAATTTATCTGCAAAACTAAACCAAAACACTCTATAGAAGCGTCTCATCCAACAAAATAAAATTCTACTGTGACATTCCTTTGCCATTTCAGTTGCAAATTATACCCTCGCAATTTATCTGCAAAACTAAACCAGAGCACACTATAGAACCGTCTAATCCAAGAAAATAAAATTCTACTGTGACATTCTTCTGCCATTTTCACTTCTAGGTAATTTATCTGCAAAACTCGAAGGTATCTTACAGCACCATCACATCCGACGAAACGTCGAAACAGTCTCGCGAATGCGATACCAGCTCGATCTCTCCTCCATTCTTCATTCCCTTTATAAAAAGCGTCTCAGGGGAACGTGGACGTTTTCACGAGACAAGGATTAAACTGTGTCTTCAATACCGGGGCAGATCCGGTCCCAAGGTTACCTCGTTCATGCGTAAGTGGCTGTGTCTCGAGTCGTCGAAGACAGAGCCCGATAATCGGTACGGCTGCGAGGAAATTACATACCGGCGCGCGACTTGTAACAATGTATACACTGTTCACTTGAACGGTTGATCACGATTATCGAGGTAAACACGTTGAGGCTAAAAGTGAAACGTCGTTTCACAAAGCCGATCCGCGCAGGACGACTAACCAAGATGCTCTTCTGGCATCTGCCCGTGAGCTGTGCGATGCTTTCACGCGATACGACAAGAACAACCCTTTGCCTCTATTCTTAGGCGTGTGTCCATTTGCACGGCAGGATTATTCGAGTAATCCTAAACTTTCACGTTTGTGAATTTAATGTTGAACTTTGCGCGGAATAATCAGAATTCACGTTTATCGAGTCTTTAGTCTTCGATATATTGGCTTGGCAACTAAGTGATTGCGGATTTTCTCATTAGGTGGGAATGGCAAAATCCGCAATCGCTTAGTTGCCAACCCAATACGAGCCGTTTCATGCAAAGATGGTGCGTCAGAAAAGTTGATTATTGGACGATATGAGAGATAAATTAAAAATTCTGTAAGGAGTCGAGCGGACGATTCTCGCTTCTAGGAATTAAATATACTTACGCGACACAGAACCAAGAGTAGGCTTTCGAGATATACTCTGCTAAATCAAATATGCAAAAGATCGACTCACACCGCTTTTCATTAGACGGCGTAATAACTAGACTGTGGATTTCTATGAGCTATCGCTTAGCTCGAGTCCGATAACCCTATCTTACCTTAGGACAGGTGTTCGTTTGAGAATCGCAAGTGACAGTTACTTTGAGAAATAATCTTATCAGATCTCATATTCGTTAGCTTTGAGAAATTTTCTCTCAGATAGGCGGTGGAAAAGGATAAATTCTTTTGCTCCTATTTTCTCTAGTTTTCATTTCTAATAGTACGTTTCGTAATACATCGTCGATGCCGGGCTCGCCAAGTCGCAAAGACCATGACCATCGACCTTGATCCTACCAACTAGCTAAACGTTCGTTGTTTTTGTCGCTGACTTACCAAAGAATAGCACAGGTTTTTAATATGAAAAAGACACGTGCACGCGCGTGTGTACGTTAGAAGGACCTATGCTATACAACTCATGCACTTCGCAACATACGGGTACCTAATTTAGTATCCCTTGAAAGTGATTTACAAATGACATGCAAGCACGAACGATTGCTATGGCAGGCACATACTGTCTGCACGATTTTACAACCTTCAATAACACGAAACAACAATAACGTACTGACCGAAATTATCTCAACAAATATCCTAAACGTCAGACGAACTGCTGTTGTTGAAACTCCTCGGCTCCGAAGCTAAGAGAAGAGTTAAAAAAAAAAAGAAAAAGAAAAGAAAGAGAGGGGGAAGAGGAAGAGAAGGTGTACACATAAAGAGCAGAGTGTCTTGGCACGGAATAGCAGTTTTACTTCCACGGGGCCAGTAAACTATTGTGATTGCTCGTAAAAGACGCGGAGCAATTGGAGCCTGACGGAAACGGGCCTTACTGCCGCCAGATCGCGATTGGTCGAGACGAAAGAAGAGTGGATCAGGCCCAGAGCTTCCACCACACCTTCCTGATAGTTGCTTAGACGCTATTGGTCGGCCACTTGGGTCCTTTCAGGGCCCCCCTTTGGTCTTCTCTTTATCCCCCTTTTTCTCCACACGTTGATCCACGTTCTCCCACCACCACAAAGTGGTACCCCACACGCGGTACCTTGGGTGCCCCTTCTTTCTATCCCCGTGTCGTACTTACTTTTCTTTCCATTTGTTTGACTTTGAAACTGTTTGGCCGGGGCTTTGGCCTCGCCTCTGTGCCTCGTTTCGCACAGCCTTTCTCTTTCCGTGCGTTCATCATCATTATCCTGGTCGTCATTATTTTCGTGTCTACGCTCTCGACTCGCGGTGCCCCGGTAACGCGACCGTCGTTATTTTCACCGTAATTACCTCGTATATACCGTCGAAAAGGGGACCGTCGTACCCGTCTTCGGACTTTCGACGCGTCGATATTTTATTCCGGTCAATCGGTACGCGGCCCTTACCGCCTCTTGCTCTTTGTATATGGAACGCGTAGCGCCCCATGAATTCCACCGCTCCATCTTCGCATCGCGGTTTATAACGCGTTCACCGGTCATCGAATCTTTGTTATCTATGGCACCTATGACACACAGCTCAGATTATGACAACATCGATATGTGAACATTCTTTAATAATCGTATGTATTTTGATTCGAAAGCTAGAGTCTCTTATTTTGGTAACAAACTGTCAGCGATCGTTGACGAACAGATAGGAACGTCATTAGATAAGAAAATGATGAAAGTTGTAAGAAATGTAGTTAGATGAAAATCGAACGTGCGTGTGGAGATTCGAGTTTGCTGATAGCTGAATAACGCGACGAATATAATAAACAACAAGTCCACGCACCATTTTCGAAGATCCTCGCAACATTATAATGCGAAATTAATGGTGCTTTGCGATTGAGTCGGTTGTTCGTGATTAATGCTCGATAATTACACGTATCGTATAAAGTGACGTAGAAAAGACTTCGACCAGATAGACAGCTTATGACTTGTGCCATCCTTTAAATAAATACGTAGACGATAATAAATAGCGTTCGCTCGTTCCTTCCTCTATCTTCTTTTACGCAACCTGGCTTTGCTATTAAATGTTAGTTAAAATTCCTTTCGATACAAATACTCGCACCATGCTAAATCATGTTGATCCAACATTGTCATTTTTATTAATATTTTATGGTCGAGTAAAGTTTTGAACGTTCAGAAAAACAAGCATTGAGAATTATTTCACGTATTCTTACGTTCGGCGAGTGTTTTCGCGCGTTTTAACAATTTTTATTGCTCTAAGGATATTGTTTTTATTCGATGATTATCCGTCTGGCTTAAATATTATGTTAGTATTTGCTCGCTTCTTTGCATTAAGCGCATTGCCGGTGCTACGCAAATTCTTGCGTAAAGTTGCACGCGAGTCTCCACTGCTAATGGCACATAACAGCTATAATTATGGTCCTATTATGAGACAGCTGAGAGTAAGCACGTTGAATAAATAAAAGAAAAGTAACTGATTTTACATACGCGTGTGCGATATTTAATGATAAGTCCGCCGATATTCCAAACAAACGTAATTGAATTATACTAAATATTTCACGATAATATTACATTTGCAGGTATATTTATTGAATACGTTGTTACGATAATTATGTTACAACCTATTTGCGGAAGAATTCTAAATATTAGGTTGTCCGGAAAGTTTCTTTCGTTTTATAAGGAAATAATAGACGCACGATGTTTTTTGTTTTATATTGAATTTATCAAATTACGCACGAACATAATAGTAGAAATATAACGAAATGGATGATACCTAATTCGATAAAATAATATAAAAGAGAAATGGTTGTTCATCTATTATCAGCTTACGAAACGAAAGAAACTTTTCGGACAACCTAATAGTAGAGTTAGGTTTAAACTATATATTTAACGTTGAAAAAAGATTAAAATACGTTTAAAGTGGAAAGTGAAACTATAAATGGAAAACACAAAACTCTTTATCACGTTGTAATTAATATTCATATCAAATTTCATTCCGCTCCTTTCACTTTGCCTTCCAGTGAAATTGAAACATAAATTTCGTGTTCAATTTACGGGCTACACACAATTAAATATAATCTGAAAGCTGAGCGAGAAAAATGACGCTCGTACAAACGTTACGTTCCAAAAATAATTCACTTTACGTACATAGCTTTTGATCAAATTTCTGAATACTTTGCTTCCTTGACAAATTCTCTCACGAATGATACTATTTGCTTTTTGCGACGCGTTTGTCGTTAGAAAAGTCGAACATTTCGTATGTTAAACTCGAAGGATTATCATTTAAGGTTTTCATAGTAGATATTCAAATATGTTCACACAACTTATTAAACTTATTGAAGCAGGTATACCACAGAGTAGTGTTGTGGGGTCATTACTATACACGCTATACACTGAAGATATTCCTACTATTACTGAAGCCCCAATATTTACATTTGCAGATGATACTGCACACAACTTATTGAACTTATTGAAGCAGGTATACCACAAAGTAGTGTTGTGGGGTCATTACTATACATGCTATACATTGAAGATATTCCTACTATTACTGAAACCCCAATATTTATATTTGCAAATGATACTGCACACGACTTATTGAACTTATTGAAGCAGGTATACCACAAAGCAGTGTTGTGGGGTCATTACTATTCAAATATGTTCGAAAAATTCCGATTTATGTAATAAGTGTTCGTTTGCTGAGTCATTGTGCGACTATTGAAGTAAAAATGACTCGCGATGCAGATGCATAAATTATGCAATAAAATACTTTCTATCTTTCTCCTATAATTTTATTCAATTCTACGTTTTACATTCTAAGCATATGTTAATCTCTATCCAATAAAATTTGTTACCTGATTTCCGTATTCTTGAGAAGTGTGCACATCTGCAGAAGCCTTATTTATGCCACGTAGGGTAAGTAATTATGGGTAAGATTCGACCCGAGGAGATGCCGCTCTCTCTCTGAAAGGATACTCTTTAATTTTTATTTCTTGCACCTGATATCCATCCCAATTTTAATTTTTTTTTTCCACTCGCCATAAAAACAATGACACGAGATATCGTATTATTGCGTTTTGATCGTATTATTTTGTTTTATGGAACACACATTATACGTTTTCTTTTATATCAAAGATTACCTGCGATTCAACAGCTCTGTAATATTTTTCTTTCACTTAAAAATTTATTTTGGAATTTTTACTTGATCCCAGTAATTTCTTTATCGACTCAAATAATCGCACTTTATCTTACGATGGCTCACGATATTTTCCATCTGACAATACTTTCGTGTGTCACAGTATTCTGCCATTTAAAGATGAACGCGCGCATGAACAAATTTTCTGCTACAAAACTTACGCGTAGCGTGTAAATTTTTCAATATATATGGCACCTCGCTCATGATTAATTACTCGCAGTTGTATTCAAGAGCGCGGAAACATATTTCTCACGTATCCTCCACAAGTATCGTACACTCTATTCATCGTTCCATCCTATTTTACTTATGTGCATAATTAGAACGTCCAATTAGACGGTGTTGTACCGCGTACGAAGCAAAGGCTACACGCTTTAACACTTTGCCGACCGCTATAATTAGCATTCTTAGGAATGCTATCAACGGGACGATCGGATTGGTTTTTAGCACTTGGTGAATTTCATCTGGCTTCATTGGAGAATTTAAAGCGTTAAGAATGTTCGTTGAAAGAATACAACGATGTAAAAAGTAAAAATTCTGGAGGAAGCTGTTAATTGTCTTTCACGATCCTAAAAGATGTAAAAGAAATCGATGGCTGACAAAAGGTTTACTCGCGATACAAAAATTCTATTTTACGCAAGCGTAACATTTGCATCGTTTTATATAATGTACGTATTGTAACAATAATATTATTTAATTATCGTATATCGCAAAATATCAGTTTGTTCGGTGAATATCGAAATCTCGTGTTACTGAAAGTTTAACAATTTTTATTTGATCTTTTTTCACAAAAAAAAAAAAAAAAAAAATAGAAAAAATACGAGTACGAGGCAGTGATTTCTAACCGACAATTCCACCATCGAACGTGGTACAATTTCCGAGCACAGCCGCAACCTAAAACACTGTATTCAAGTGGGAATGAGCACGATAAATCTGGCGGTACCCGAAAATCATCCTTTCATTTCCTGTCCGAATGGAACAGGAAGACCTTCGAACAGACCTCGAAGGTAAAAATCGTGCGTGGCCTTTGATTACCGAAAACAATTTCACACTTTCGCCGCGGAAGAATGCCGCCTTTTGCCAGCACATCCTTCTCTCTCCAGCTGATCCTCGTTCGATTAGGCTGCCTGTTGCAAAAATCAAAGAAATCGAAACACTCGCTAAAGTCGCTTTCTCTGCCAGCAAAAATGAACCAGAGGGCACGCAGCCTTATAAAAGTTCAACCCCCCAGCCGCAGGCGAAATCACGTTTCACTTATTTCGTTAACGCATTGCTGGCAAAAACAAATTTTACGACTTTGCAATATTTTTTGAAAAATGTGTCCACGTCTATGGAAATGAAAATTGATTTATTGCGAAGTGATTGCGGATTTTGTCATTAGGTTGTATTGACAGTTGCTTAGTTGCCAACGCAATATCATCGCATTTTCGACGAGCGAATTTTGTAAAAGTGTGTGTGTGTGAGCGACGCGTTACGGAAATGGAACAGCGAGATATATCGAGCAACGCCTTACACACCGCGCTCTCTGCCAATGAGTTTTTCATCAGCGAACGTATCGCAGTTGCACAGTCTCCTAATTCGAGACCGTACGACTATTTTCTTTTCTGAAAAAGCAAAAACCACTTCAAAGGACATCATTTTGGAACTTTGGACAACGTTCGAAAGATTGTAACCGAGCAATTTAAATCCAGCAATAAATTCCAGCGCTGTTTCCAACAATGGAAGCACTGCCTTTGGCGGTGTATAGGGTGTACATTCTCAAGGGAACTTGTATCTTGAAGAGAACGGTGTACACTCTTCGTTAAACGACGTACAAACGTTTGCACACAACTATTAATTCTGACACACCTCGTATATTGTTTTTCGTCAGCCGTGTTCGATTTTTCTCTGTATCGCATTGAAAATCGCCTTACAGATATAAATATCAATAGAAATACAATACATAACACGCGATATAAAGATAAATTTCGGCCGCGTTTTTCGACAGAGTAATATGAAAATCGCCTACGGCCGATTGGTCCAACAACGTCTCTCACGCTGGCGAGGGAACAACCGGGATACGCGTTGCGCTCGGCTATTCCGCCAGCAGCAGCGGACAACAAGAAGAAGAAATGGGAATGAGAAAAGAGAGCTGAACGGCCGCGAGATATGACGGAAAGAACACAGTGGAAGGTGGGCAGCAGACGAAAAAATTAGCAGCAACAAGTTTCAAGCTGTGCAATAATTCCCGAGGCGCGTGTTACACAGCCTCCATGGTCCGCTGCTATTTTTTTCTTTTTCCAAAAATTTATGGGCGCAGCCACTCTCGCCCGCCGCGAGCTGAATTCGCACGAATAAAACGAGAAAAATAAACGTTTGGTCCTCGGCCACTGGCGACGTACGTACGAGCATCGTTCTCTCCTTCTTTCCGTAGGATATGCAAAAAAGGAGACAGGATCGAATAAGTATGTAAGAATATTAAACGAAAGCGTTGGTGAATTTAGGGAGTTGCGCTGCGCGCTGTATAGGAGACACCGCGCACCGCCAACAGAAGTTGCGCGCTTCTCTGCCAATGTTTTTCTGCTCTTGCTGTAATGTAGTTGTAGGGAAGCGCAGGGTTGCTTGTTGTACAGGGTTAACCGGTTGAGTATTTGCAGGTGCGCGGATCAGATTGGAAGTCTGAAAGGATGATCGTGTTTCGAGGAATATATTTTTTTTTAGGTCGCTGCAATGTACCGGGTGAATCATTACCGGCTAAAGCGGAGAACATTAATCTCCTGTATTGGTTTATATTCGATAAGCTAGTGTCAGAAGCTGTTGCTGATTTGGACGAATTTTTATATCCTTTGCTCCTTGTTATCCATGCAACGTATAAAGATGATACGCGAGAAGTATGACAAACCGAATTTTGTCCATCCTCTCAATTTTATGCCACTCGATTACTCGAAAGAAGCATTTAAGTACGGAATGCATAGTTGAGGAAGAGAAAAGATACGAGGCATTTCGAAATAACCGACAGTTATTTTAAGTTTTAATTGACATGGACGTGGCGATTTTTTTAATAAACATTCGTCCGCGATAAATATTTTATCGATATAATCGCGACAGTCGTGGCCTGTTACATTGCTAATGAAATTTCCAAATATTTCACGTAGCCTGGTAATTAAATAATTAAATTGGCAAGCGAAACGATTCCAAGCAGCTCTTTCTTATCTTTATTCGCGACAGAATTTGTGCGCGTTTAATCCACATTACCAAACCGTTCCGTGTATCAAAAAATATACGCGAAACACGTTATAGTACGTGTGTGGAATCGTTGTAACGCCTTCGTAAAAATAAAGATAACACGGTTTATCGTGAGAGAGACAGTGACGTGGCTCGATGAGCTTTTCCTTTTTTTGCAAAATTACAGCATAAACGTCAACACGTAAACGTAATGCCCGGTAGCCGTTTAGCAGAATTTATGGCGGCTCTTGAGAGGAAACGGTGCTTATGTCGAACGCGTTTTTAATGATCATGCGATAATGCCGAACTCGTTAATTTCGTATCGATAACAGAAAGATTTAAGGCTAAGCATAATTACTCCCGCGGCTCGTTTATTGTATCCACAGTCGTCTTTTATACCGACACATAAATGTTTTCGGCTATTAACGAGCAGGAAGTTGGTAACCGGTGATATTTATCTGGTCGCGTTTCGTTCGTCTTTCGTGTCACGTTTAATGGCCTCGTTAAAAAGCTCCATTCACGGCGTTTTCAGTCGCGTGTAATGCAAATCGACGCGATTCATTTTAAAGCTGAAACTAACAGCACATCAAAGGACAGAAGACACTTTCATAGCGCTTTGTTCAATCAGTTTATATTGTCTCTGAATTAACTCGACAATGGATCGTTCATTCGCTCGTAATATTACGTTCGAAACGAAATTTTCCCATCTTTGTTCTACATCATACGCGTTTCATTTTTCCTCTTATTTCTTCTAACTCTAATTCTAAATTATACGCACAAGGTAACTCGCAGAACTTCGTTAGCGTATGTATAATTTCAAGTGGAAAATGTTGCACGTGGATCGATTTATCTTCCTTCTGAGATACGGAAGTAATAAACGATGATTTTACAATGACTGTGAATTGCGGAATTGTAGTTTGAAGAGAACAGATCGCAGAATATTGGAATGTTACTTTTCAACCGGGAGTTACATTTACAGAATAAAAATACTTTCGATATATTTGCAATTACGAAATTGATTCCTCGAATCGATTGAAGCGAACAGTCGTTTACAGTTAAAATAAGAAAAGAAAAGTTCTCTCGTTACTTTCTCATTAACTCTTTTGTTATTTCCTTGTTACAGGAGAATATTGAGCCGTCACGACTGCTGTTGAAAAAAGTGAGTAATTAACATTTTAATATTATGAATATTATACAAATACATTGCAGAAATCGAATGGATTTTGCGTAGAAATTAACCCTGTTCGAAAAGAAGTAGAAAACTATCGATTTATACTGACCAGATGGAATAATCAATACACTAATCGACGAATTTCTAAAACACTAAATTTTTCATAAATTTTCTTTCAATGGTACACAGCATTTTCATGCGTATGTGTAACTTAGAAATCTAAATTTTGCTTAACGCGTATAGACGTTCGTAAGATCGAAATAGTTCAACATCTCTACATATTTTGGGATAAAGAAACGCGCTATCTCGAGCAGTGTCATTGAAATTTTTCTTCTTGCTCGATCTGCCTATCGTCAGATCAGCAATTTTCTCGTCGATGATCGTATAGCTCCGGAAGCACGTTTAAAACTGCCAGATATATGTCACAGAATTTTCTCCTGCCTATCCTCGATCTGCGAAAGGGAAAAAGATATTTAGACGGTGTCCGTTATCACCGAGTTATGGCGCGCGAGGAAAATTGGTCGCACTTTGGCTGCATATAAAACAGGCAACGTGCACTTCCACTTGTATCGTAACTGTCCATTACATACGTGTAAGTGGAGAAATTAATGCGCGTTAAAATGATTTACACAACGACTAATTAGCCTCGCGCTGAAAATTCCAAGGATACGCACATCTCGTGATGATCGTGCGTCAGTTTCTTCGTGCTTAGACTGCGTTCTCACCGAAGCAACAACACGAGGATGTTCCATTGATTGCTGTTGCTGTATGTCTCAAATATTATTCGATAGACATCGAATGGTGAGGAAAGTTTGCAACGTTCTTGACAATCGATATATTTGGTTATAACTCTGCTTTTGGCTGGACGTCAAATGTATTGATTAACGAGGAAAAATCCGATTAGTTTCAATGGGAAGAATGTTATATTTCTGATCGAGAAAGACAGATAAAAAAACATCAGGTTGTCCGAAAAGTTTCTTTCGTTTTCTAAGTTCGTTGTTTCATATTAGTTTATTGAATTACGCACGAACATAATAATAGAAATAGAACGAAATAGATGATACCTAATTCAGTAAAATAATATGAAAGAGAAATTATCGTTCATCTATTATCATCTTATGAGAGGAAAGAAACTTTTCGGACGACCTAGTAGATCAAAATCGATGGATATTCGTAGAGACTTCATTTTATCTCATTTCACACATTTGCTTAGCAGGTACGCGTACGTGTAATACGAAATAGCCGCAAATCTAAGCCATAAATTATAAGAGCTGATACACTGTGTTACACTGTTTCATAATGTTCCTAATAAATGCAACAAGTAAGTACGTAATAACCTAGTAAATAAATTCTCTGTAAATAAATGTTCTATTACGCAAGTGTCTACTACTACGTATGTAAGCTAGGTAAATGTAAGACTAAGCGTAAACGTGTATAGAAACTTGATTAACTATGTGAACCTAAGCTAAGCAGTCTCTAAAGATGGGAAATAAAGAATAATAAGATACAAGAGAATAATTGATAATAAATGATATCTTCTTATCTACAATAAAAAAAAATATAATACAATACAAATTATTTCATTTTCTTCATATTCCACCTGTTTGCAAAGCACTTTCCCATAGTAAGAAAGCGACTAACTGCACCGCTTAAATTCACAAAAGTTGACAAAGATACTTTTCTCGAGACGGTGATCGTCACTTACGAATCACCTAGCAAACAACAACAAAAAGTTTATCTATAGAAAAAGTTATTCTTCGATCTGTATCACTTTGAGAGTCAACAGCAACGGTAAAAGCAACGATGTCTTTTTACTGGCAATAGAAACGCGGAGAAATATGAAAAAACCGTCGAGTACAGTAACTTGTTCGATGGAACAGAAACGAAATCTGTTCGTCGTTGTCTCAGCGAGGACGCAGCTTCGTCTTCGTCGTTTCAAAAGTTATTCCGATTCGAAGCACGTTTGCCTTTCTATACCTGCGGGCACCGCGAAAGCTTCCAAATGGGAAAAACGAGAAAAAGGGTAAAAATAAGGTAAATGCGACACGTTGGCGGTCGTAATTCAGGAACAGGTTTCATTCTTCGCTGGAAGGTCTTTTGACGCGTAAATCCCTGACGTTTATAATTGCTTCACGGCTATAGTATATTTTATTGGAATATACGATGAATACAGCAAGTCGGCGTTATTAACGTTTGATACATGATATTGATTAAATGTTAATTCAATTAAGAATGTACGGTCGTTAAATCGCACCTGAAAGAACCGGACGATATATGGTTTCTGATCGATTGTTGGTACAGGATGCTTCAATTTAATTAAACCAATCTGTAAATAAATTACAACGATTTTGCACCGGTATTATTTAAAGTTCGCGTGTGCTTAACTACCTCGTGGTCTAATTACCTGGTCCTTTAATTATCGCGTACATGTGGCCGATGAAAATGGTAGATTGAATTTTTAAAATTTATATATTAATGGCCTGAAATTTGTGAAACGTACACGCGTCGCATATTCGATTTATCGTTATGTTGGTTTCAAGAGATACGATTGGCTGTACGTTAATCGACGTATAAATTCTGCCACTCGTAATTTTCTTTAACGGGCCGTTTCAATGGAAACGTGTATTTCGGTTTATTTATTTAATACCGCGCGAGAGCCACGGGAATCCACGAAATCAGCGAAGAAAATATTCAAAGATGAATCAGACGATGTTTGAATATCAAAATATTTGTTATATCGAGGAAATAAAAGAAATGAAAAAACAATAGTTATAGGATTCCCTTGGTAATAAAACGGATTTAACTTTCGTGGTATCTTACAGCGATTGTACGAAGAAAATTGTATTTTCCCATTAAAATAATATTTGGTTGTCCGGAAAGTGTCTTTCTTTTACAGACACGTCTTTTACAACGACGCATCTTTATACAAACATGACACCTAATCTGTCGAACGTTGTGATCCTTAGTTTGATAGAACAAAATGGATTATACGTAATTCGATAAAATAATATAAAATGAAAAATGTGCAAAGAAACTTTTCGGACGACCTAATACATCGAAGTACATAAAGAAATAACGTGTAGCAGAATTCGGAGATACAAATAGCCCAATTTTCTTCGGCATAATGTTACCAATCGCGTATGAATTTCACAGGGGAATTGGCTCCGCTCAAGACGAAGTAGAATGAGGCGGTCTGTGCAGACCTGCGATATTGATTTAGTCTGCCTTTCGCGTATTTACCTATATGAATATGTAGATATATAAAATCTTTAGACTTTATATTCATTTCCTGCAAGTGGATATGTTTCTTCTTAGATTTTAAAGACTGGAATCCTTCTAATTATATGCATAAAATTTCAGGAATTATTATCCTTAGAGAAGAATGTCCCGTTCGATTTAAAAGACGAGATAATTTGCAGAAATTTGAATAGATCTTTGCTTTCACTTTTTTGAAAATTTCAGGAACATTTCAAGGTTTAATTTAAGAGAAACAACAACTCGAACGACACGATTCATTTTGATCTCCACTTTCTGAAAATGTTCGAAGAGTGACAGGACGTTGTTGATAACAGAAGCGGCTTGTTACCGAAACGTAAGAGCTTGAAATTTCTCGATATCGTAAATATTCTCGATCTTCGACTTTCGAGATTTTGTTCAACTATTTCGATAAACGCGAGTAATCCTTTCTTGGGTCAATTTTACGGCTAATTATCGCGGTTGATAAATGCAGGATGTCGAATGAATGGTAAGATCGCGCAAAAACGGGCGTGTTACCGCGCTGCACGCTATTATCGGGCGCGTCGAGCGACGATCAAAAGGGATTACACAAAAGATTACAAGAAGAGCGGCGCAATGTCGTAAACGCGCGTCACACGCGGGAGTAAACTTCCGACTGAGGTAATTTCCGGTCGCAGCGCGCGCCGCCACCTTTTGTCAGGCGTGAGCGAGCTATGGAATTGCGATTGAAAAGCTCTCAAGGCCACGTTTCGTTCACGTATACCCGATTACGCGTTCAAACGTTTTACGTAACACGCGTGCCTTTTTTATTCACGGCTACCACAATTCAATTAAATAATTCTGTGCATCTGTCGTAACAGAAATATCGTGGATGTTGTTCGATTATTTGCAAATTTATTCGATTATTGCAAAATTCCCAGCAAGATTCTATGCTATAGTTACATATTAATACATAAATTACGCATTGTAAGTACAGCAATTTTTTCTACTGAAATACGAATAATTGAATATCAATACATTTTGCCTATTTTTCTTCCAAGTGTAAAATCTTTCTTTCTTATCGAAAAATAATATCTTTTTTTTGTCGACTGGCATTAAAAAATAATTCTCTGCAGTTGACGTCAAATATATTGGATTGGCAACTAAGTGATTGCGGATTTTGTCATTAGGTGGTATTGACAAAGTCCGCAATCATTTAGTTGCCAACTCAATGCAATATACGCAACATGATAAGATCGACAGGTTGTTAGAAAGCTGCGAATTTTCCAGATAACTCAATAATTGCAGTTACAAACTGTCGGTTACTGCTACGACAAGAAGTGACATATGTAACACTTGCTTTTAGGGAAAGCTCGAGGGATGTTTCTCACCCTTGCTGTTTCCCTGTCACCCCGAATGCAAGGCACAGATCGGATGTTTTTAAAGCGAAATGTATCTGTTCATTTGCCTAGTTATGGACAAATAACTGCGCAAACATTCACAATCAGAATATCAAAGTATCAAATAGTCACTAAACCGCGAAATTCTGTAAATCACAAAGGAACATTAATCTACAATTTTCTTTCACTTAATTGAACTCATTTGAACTATTTTATTATAAAATATATTATTCTGTCAACAGAAATGTTCACACTCGTATATTTCTGTATCCTGACGTAATAACATTATAGTGCCATTTGGCTTATTCTTCGTTAGATATCGTTTCTCGATATCTTTCGTCCCTTCGCACCATAATTTTTTATTTTTCCCTAATTACATTCCTCAATATTCACATTTATACGACACATGTAGATTTAGTATGAATTTTATCAAGAGTTTCGGATAAAATTCGACGTTGTCTAAAACACCAGGCAACATTTGCGTTCTGCGGAAAACCACGGAGAACGAATCAATATTCTCGTCGACGCTTAGTCCACCTTCGACCATGTTACCCTGCTATGGCGTCGCGACGCTTGCCGACTAAAAGCTACGAAAGCTCGTTAAGTTCTCGGAGACATTCTTCCCTTAAGTTAGCCGCGTGTCTTCATACAATCCTGGTAAAACGACGAAGGTGGAAAGCTCTCCTAACTTTTGGGATGGGTAACACGGAGAAGCGGCGAGTCAACGAAAACTGCGACACCTTCGAAGGAAACGCGACTGTTTGTGAAAGAAAAAAAAATTGGTCCAAACTTTCGAGTAAATTCCTTTCGTATCGATCGACGTTTTTCAGCGAATTTGCAGGCGCGGAGATTGCATTTGCCGACTTGTAGTTTCAGGTGAAATATTATTGTCTTTTATAGGTTTCCCGGGAGAAAGAGGAAAAGTCGTTGAAGAGTTTAAGATGTATTGGAATAAAGGTTTATGATTCGAGTTTCATGTAACCGTGGAGGTTATTCGAATTGTTACTGGTGGATAGGGAAATTTGTATTAGCAAGCTTTTCCCAATGCTTCGTTTTCCCTCTAGTGCGAAGTATAATTTGTTGGGAAGGGGAATGTGTTGTTACGTATACAACCTCAAAGCAGCAGAAACGCATATATTTAGCACGGTAATATGATACTTAGACATACAATAGACGAGTTACTTATTGTGAAAACACTTGGTTTAATTACGTGTTTTATCGATTATACGACAGAATTTCCAATATAATTTAGCGAGTAGCAAGCAACAAGTAAGCGCTTCGCAGAGAAATAATTAATTTATATGTATAAGCTACTCGACACAAACTTACAATAAAAGTATTGACATCGCGTGTTATTCCAACAGAAGCAAACAGAAGCAAACAGAAGCAAACAGAAGCTTCAACTGCGTTTTCAGTAGCCTAACATATTTTACGATACCATAGCATATTATTTGGGTTTATTTCCTCCTTTTTAATACTTTTCTTTGCTCCAGCAAAACCACACAATATTTTCCATTTTTACCCTACTACGTTAAAGACCAACTTCATCTCGCTATACATCTACATATAAATATACAACACAACTCTAATCTTCTCACACAAACGCTAACACAACTTTCACACCCTCGAGTCTCAACCAATCCAAATTATCTATCGCAACTTCACCCCACTCGGTTCCATCGACTCTCTACGAGTCTCACCGCGCACACTCATCGGCCGTGGGCGTTCCTCGCGTGGCCCAGGGTGCTTCCCACCCGCGCTATATCTAAAATTAACCCCGTGCAGCGTCGCGACGCCTGCAACCTCTCTCTGCGTTTTGTTCTCCTGCTCCAATTCCTCGCCGTAACGACGCTCGTCGCGACGCTCTGTAGGAGACGCCAAGGATCCTTTCGTCGACTGTTGTTCTCCTGGCCGTGGAGGACGTCGCAGCGCGGCCTCTGACAACGTTTATCTGCTTCTCGGCCCTCGTCCACAACGCGGAAAGCTTCCTGAAACGCGGAAAGCTCGATGAAAAGCTATCGCCTAGACAAAGCTACGCTAGCCTCCACGTTCAACGTGTTCCCCTGTTCCGATGGTACGTCAGACGACGTCTTCCGTTTGACGGGCAGCTTCGTCAGACGTTGTCGAAACTGACGTTTTCATCCGACGCGTTTATAGTCGCCGGATAAAGCGTCGCGAGCCTAGGGCGCCGCTGAGCTTTCTCAGGGGCGCTTTCTCCGTAGCGTGCTTCTTCCACAGCTTCTGACTAGCATCCTAGGGTATATCCTAGGGGAATCGTCCCAGTTCCCGTCGTACGATGCTTACGTTCTTTTTATTGTTCGCGATATAAGTCGCGTGCAGCCCCAAGAATCTGTTGGCCTGGCTGTGTCGCTGTTCGAACAGTATCGATCGACGGTTTTTTGTTTTGGCAATTTTTTCCACTGTTCCGCTGCATATAGGGCTCTGCTAGGGAATCGGTGTGTTGCGGTGTTCTGTGTGGGTGGGCGGTCGTGTCTCTTTTGGGAAATATTGATCTGACTTTGTTGCGATTGCGGCCTGGTTTATCGCGGATGCTGCGCGGCATTTCGAAACGCGATGCGAGCGGATTTTTTGTTCGCGGAGTTTATCGAAGTTCGTCTGAAAATAGGTTTTACCAGGTACGTGTTCGATTAATGAGCCGTTGGTTGCTTTATGTATCAAGTGCCTGGAAGTGGAATTAAATTTTTAATAAATTAGCGGTGGAATATATAATAGAGTTATTAGGAATATATCGTTCGTTGCGTTTTATACTTTTCTATCAGATTACTTGATATTAATTTCGCCTTTCTACGGTTTTAATTTGCACAGTTGACTTTGAACGTTAGTAGGAAGAAGCTTTCGGAGGTTGGTTTCTTGCCAGACATCGATGAGTAGTTCGAACACCGATGGCTGTGTATGAAGTGGCTGCTTCTACTTGCATCCTCTGTGATGTTTCAGTTTCTATTATTCAATTGCATCTTTAGGTTAATCGATTTCTTCTTTTTTCAACTATTTACTGCAATAACATTTCTTCCTTCGACTCCTTTTATTAAAATGACAAAATGAAATTTTATTAAAATATAACAATAAAATTATTTGTTGTATTTAAGTATTAAATAATTACATTTTAATATACTAACACACATTGGAATGGACTTGGAATTTTTCTCATAGAACACACCTACTCTGTTTTATAAGAAAAGAATTAAGTCGTCGTATGCATTTATCTATTTTTACCATACTACTTTAATTAAAATTATCTGTACATAAAATCTATATTTAGTTACATGTTATTATACTGCTATTAATATCGCCGTTACTAAACGAGTTGATATCACATCTAAAACTGTATCTCAAGTGTCCGTTACCAATCATCGTCTTTATTATAATTATCTAGGCGAGGTATATTTAGTTATAAGTTATATATGGAAAGTTTTATTAATAAAGTTGATTTCAAAAGTAAATCGCAACTCGCCAGAGTATATTCCATCTTAGTTCACCGTCACTTTTAATTATAGTTATCTATATAAGAAACTCTTTAATTACACATTCAACTGTTTTAATTACACATCTGAAGAGATCAGTTACATATCCTACATTATAATTCATGGATTAATTATCAATATCAATTCACGGTCATCTTTAATTATAATCACATATCTGTACGAACAATAATGAAAAATCACAGATCTATAATCCAGCTATTAAATAATATCACAACCAAAGAACTTAGCTTCATATCCAAAGCCGTAAGTCGATGATTAATAAAGAATCTCACTTCACCAACCTCGATTTACGATCGTCTTTAATTATAACTACATATCTATACGACCTATAATTACAAATCGCAAATCAATAATCCCACTATTAATAACATCATAACCAAAGAGGGTAGTTTCACCTGCAGAGCCGTAAGTCAGTGATTAATAATCAATTTCACTTCAGCAATCTCGAATTACGATCGTCCTTAATTATAACTACATATCTGTACGACCTATAATTACAAATCGCAGATCAATAATCCCACTATTAGTAACATCATAACCAAAGAACTTAGCTCCGTATCCAAAGCCCTAAGTCGATGATTAACAATCAATCTCACTTCACCGACCTCGATTTAACATCGTCTTTAATTACAACTGCATTTCTATACGAACTACAGTTACAAATCACAGATCGATAATCCGACTATTAATATCATCGTAACCAGAGAGCTTAGTTTCATCTTCAAAGCTGTAAGTCAATGATTAATAATCAGTGTCACTTCAACAACTCCTCCACCTAAACCCAGACGCATTGGAGAGGAGCCAACTAACTCGCATCAGAGTCTGGTCTCCTGGCATAGCGTCGGGACGCCCGAGGACTGGCGCCACAAGACGTCGTCCACCACGTAGGCGTCGGCCAGCGTCGCGGCGTCGAGTCCTCGAGCTTCGTCGCGTTTCTGTTAGCCGGTTCGCGAAACTCGTCGTGACCGAGCCGCGACAAGCGGTGAGCGACAGGTGGGCAGCTCTCATCGGGATCATCGACACGTCGACCCTTTGCAAACGTCGACATGATGCTTCGATCGTCTACTGACCGACGTAACGTCTTTCAGCTTAGGATATCACGTTGTTCGGCGTGAAGGGTGCGAGCACACCTGTGCGACCACGATCACGCAGGTCGAGAGACGAGCTGGCGCCGCACCAGGCGCCCATCATGCGATGTCGGCATCCCGACGCTGCAACCCTTCTTCAGGAACGTGCACGACGATATTTGAGCCCCTTAGCTTCTGGTTTTTCCCTCGGTTCTTTGGATCTTTCATTTCAACGATTTTACTTTGCAAACGTTTCCACGTATTTCGATAGCCTCCTTGGTTCTTAGGATTTTTCATTTTGAAGATTTTATTTTGGAATTTTCTGCTCAGTTTGGGACTTGGTTGATGAATTTTCGATTCGTCTGGTATTAATTATACCGCTGCTAGGTATAATATATCGTATCATATTTTCTCATTTCTTACGCGTATCTCCGATTAAAATCTGCCAACACAGATCGTATGTTTGTGTTTCGATTATTTTTCAAGAATTTTCAATTAAAGAATTTTCTCGCTCGTTGTATATTTGTCAGTGCTATTTTATATAACGGTTTACTTCCAAGCAATTAAATTTTCGATAAAATTAACCAATAAAAATATTTTAATCAATATATTCACGAGCATTCTGTACGAACAACGATCAATTTTTAATGTCGAGGTAACGTCATTGGCAGATAAATTGTAGCGGACTTGCGTAGCATTTCCAATCGAAGCCAACATTTTTGCCATTGGCGTCGCACGTAAGAATTTTTTACCAGGATCGTATGAAAGATATAAAGGGAATGCGTAGAAAGTAGGCAGCAGAAAAATTGCTTTATCGTTCAAAGAAGCCTTATGAGTTCCTGCCTTTCTGCCGGAACAAAGGATAAAGAGGGAAGTAGTGCAAGATCGTCATGGACAGACACGGTACTTCGGTCGACTTCTTCTATCGCTCGAATATGCGTATAACGTCACTAATTTATTTTTAATTATCTATTATAGTAATTTATCTAAATTTATAGGCAATCTATATCTAGTGCGATATTACAATTAAACATCGTATATATATATATATGCGTTTAATAAGAATGTATATTACCAGGTTTATTATAATTATTGTATTTTAAATAACTATGCTATTAATATCAATTAGATACATCAAATTAACAACTACGTACTTTCCACATGTTTAGTAGAAACTTATGAGTCTTTCACGTCATTTATCGTCATTTTACGTCAATTATCTGTTACGTCACGAACTTCACCATATTCCCAAATAATCGAACCGACGCTAACGTTTTTAAATCAATTGTCATCCGAAACGCACCTAATAATCACAATTTAGTCCTTAATCGCTACGTTGGGATAGAAATAATACCAATATGTTAATTGTCAGATGTTATGGCTTTGAGGTAGTCCAAGAAGGTATCAGGTTGAAGAAAATTGAAAATTATTAATTTTGAGGCACTTAACGCCGTGTGCAGCTCGAAATTAAAATCACCATAACGTTTGTAACGTTATATTTATAACGTTTAAGGACGTAATAGCAGCTAACCTTCCATAAATCACATCTTTTTTATTTATGAGGCAAATAATTATAATTAATCAAAGCTCTTCAATTTAATCGCTTAACGCATATGTCTGTGATATCAGGTCAGGTAGATGAAAGGAAGTTTAAAAAGTAAGTAGCACGGAAAAGCATAATTACGCAAATAGGTAATTACACAATGAGTAAATGATTGATATCAGTGTAGTAAAAAATATCTTATATGAAGGTTACTATATAATGCAGGCGCAAATTGTTTCACTTTAGCTGATCATTATTTTACTCAATAAGTTTCATGAATTTCTGCTACGATATTTCACATTAGTGTTATATTAGTGTCTCTTGTTTAATTTCCCAAATCTTCTATTCACTACCCTACATTTAACACACACAATCGAATACCGACATTCCACATTCTACATTATTTAACCTATACGACTAGATTCCTTCTTTATATTCCTCACCCTCTATCCCATGCCACGTATCTCATTTTCCACGAGCCTATATCGATAATTCCATTTTTGAAATTAGACGCAGGAAAAATACTCTGGAAATTGGCCACAATCTGTCCATAAAAAAATCACACAAGCCACAAACGAGATTCGGGAAATCAGAATCTCACGGAAAATCGGCACTCCCCGCGAACGAGATACACAGACGCAGAAAATGAAATTTCTTAAAAGAAATTTCCCACAAATTTATCATTCCTACTTACTTTTACGATATAATTATCATACAAGCGTTTATTTAAAACTGTTCTAAATTAACATAACGGCATTTAATATAAAATTGGTCGTCTCAAACATAAATGTAAAACACAAAATATATTAAATTATAGCTTGTTAGTGAATAATCGCCGACGATAGTCTCTTCCCAAACCGGCGATATCACTCACAGTATCGAAAA
This sequence comes from Bombus pyrosoma, assembly GCF_014825855.1. Taxonomy (NCBI): domain Eukaryota; kingdom Metazoa; phylum Arthropoda; class Insecta; order Hymenoptera; family Apidae; genus Bombus; species Bombus pyrosoma. The sequence continues at coordinate 2,719,253 of NC_057783.1, read as the reverse complement.
CAGGGTGTCGATCTGGGCGTGTCACGCCGCCCTATCAGGAGAACACGTGGCAGTTATATCGGTCGTGGCTGCCAATAACAAAACGTAACGAAAGCCACGGTCGACACAAAGGAACAACGAACCACCACAGCTCTATGCATATTCACGAAACGAGGGTGGAAGAAGGATGGACGAACGATACAGGTTGCAATCGTCCCCGCAGTGTATAGAAGCGTGGTCACGCATCCACGAACTCGTATTGGTTGTTTCGACAGGAAAGCGAGCATCCGAACGATTGTCCACCCCCTGCTGGGGGTGGCAGGGTCGTTCGTCAAGATATTTCCTCGACGAGGTTCTCAGTTGCGATTCCTTTTCGTTGGTAAGGAAAAAAGGGAGGAAAGCGAGACGATTTTAGAGAGCTTTCGGTAAGACGAAGCACCCAGGCGGTTGCTTGCGAGCAGCCCCCGTTATCAGGCTCGCAGAAAGGCAGCTGTGGTCGACGGCGCCGGCGCCTACTCGTGCGCGGCCACCGAAAAAGCGCGGGCGTCGCGACGTCCGATTCGGAGAACAGAACGCGTTGCGTGTTGCAAGAGAAGCTTCTGTTGGCACGGTGGGGGATTTGAATGGAAATAGAAACAGCGTATTTTTAGGGCGACGCGGAGAAGCACACACGCTGCGACGGATATCTTACGGTGAGTTGAATTTGATTTAGTTCGTAATTATCACGCCAGTCTGATTATTATTCGGCAATAAATGCTTCGAATTAATCGTGGTTTAAATTTATCGAACGCGAATGAATGTAAATGTTGGAATATCTAATGACCCATTATGTACATTGCCCCAATGTACATTACAATGTAGTTGCATTACAATGTAACTAGACAATTTCGAACGTCAAATGTATTAAATACGTGCGTATCGAATTACGTTTTAATACGGGACGTTAATTACTAATCGTAGCAGTTAAAAAAAGAACTTTCGCGATAAACTACACGGGTAAAGTTAAACAACATGCGCATACAATTAGGGAGTTGTATAATATAACAAATAAATGTATGGAAATTATATATTGGTATATCATTGTTATATAAATTAATGAGAAACAGATCGTGTTAAACTATGATAAACTGTGCAAATAGATTTTGCACGCAAGTTACATCTCGGCACATATAGCGTAAAACGAATTGGGTTAGCTTTAATCCCTCAAAAAACTAAAATACCAGCCACAAAAAGAAACAGAAGAAGGAGGATGAAAAATCTGCAAAATATATATATCATTGGACAGTAAGCGAGCAGGATTTGTTTTTTCATTTGAATGTCGGGCGCCGTGCCGGGTTAATCGACTTTTCAAGAGCAGGCGCAAAAAATTGCACGCGAGTCGGCTTCCAGGAGCTTAACAAACATAATGGGAGCCCAGAACGAGTTCTCAATTCGTGCAGAGCTCAGTTTCATTTTCTAATTATCCGCTCCATCCGTTTTACCCTTACATTTCTCTCTCTCTCTCTCTCTCTCTCTCTCTCTCTCTCTCTCTTACATGTAGCGATGGGATTAAGTTCGATACAAATACTTACAAATCCGAATCAAGCCCAATGTTCAAGATTTCATCAGATTCGAATACAACTCATAATATTGGGCTGGCAACTAAGTGATTGCGGATTTTATCATTAGGTGGCAATGACAAAGTCCGCAATCACTTAGTTGCCATCTATCCATCTATCGATTCGTTACGTTTATTAGCTCCGCAAGTTCGTTCATCATATCCTGGCGAAGTATTCACAATCTTCGCAAGCTGTTTCCCAACCTCGGAACGAGTACTCGCAACTTTCGAAAATCTGCTTACGAGCACGTCGACGCTAAACTGTTGGATTGGCGATTAAGCGATGGCGGATTTTGTCATTAGGTGGCATTGACTTAGTTGCCAATCCAATAGATCGACTCTCTTACAAGCTTGTAGTCGTCTCATTTCTCAAAGTATTCGTACAGGGCCTGAGTCTGTTGCGTTGAAGTTCGAATCTACTTGAAAGTAACCGATTCTTTCTTTCCAAATAACACAGACTTCTGGAATCCAATGTTCGAGTTCGCTGCTTGCCCTACTACCAGTTACTTGCGCCCATCGCTATTTATATTAATTATCGCGTCTCTTATATTCTCGTATTCCTTCGACAGTGTATCTTCCTTGCTACTTGCTCGCCAGCGAACCCTGCACCACGGGAACCTTATAATAAATACAAATTAAACGATATATTTCAAGGAACAATTAGCTTCGGGGAAGTGGGCCGTTTCGAAGCGACGAGGCAGTGATTGCTCGGTTCGTCCTCTCCTTTTTAGGGCCGGCAAGGAATTTATGTTGGCAGCGTATCGACAGTAAAGGACATAATTGGAGGCAGTTTGCGCAGACCTCATCGCTAACTGACGCACGGTCTTCTGTAAGTATAGCCGCGTTCAATTATCGATGCACGATGATGTTCGTGTTATTCGCCGGTCTTCGAGGAGATGTCTCTTCGATAGCTGTCTGCTGCATTTCTTCAGGGTTTCTCGTCCTGGTTCTGTCTTGTCTTTCGTAGATTGATGGAAATTTATTGTCGAGGAACGAGCAGGCTAACTCGGATCTTCTACTCTTTTAATTAGAGAATTAGTTCCGAGGTAGTCGCGTTGGGTAGAGCTCGAAATTAGCTTCCAAAGGCTAGTCTCAAATTTCGAGAAAAATTAATTTCGAGCGCGAGAAACCCTTGCGTGAAATCTGCGGTCGATTTGTCACATAATTATCGAGAAGCGTGTTAACGTGTTAATATTCTATTCCCAAGTTACCGTCATTCGTATCAACCATCGACTTTTTACGATAAATACAAATGACGTTGAAAATTATTATTAATATTTTCACATTATCGTAAATTGGTAAATTAAAAGACTAAACCTTACTCGTTTCGAATTACATTCCTCTTCACCATACGATTAAATAATTTGAATAGTCAAATTGAAATTTTTACCAGCATCGAAGCTTTTCTATCTAATCTTTCTCCAGATAGTTTCGAAACTATCTCTCTTCTCATACCTGAATCATTATCCTTGCAAGAGTACGGAATTCTAGTCCAATTAATCGTCTTATCGAATATCTCGGTCACTTATCATGTTTTTATACGTCATCAGCAGGTATCCTAAGCCAATAAATACTTACAACAATTCTCCATTTAACTATTCATTCCACTGTTATCCAATTCTCCTCTTACACAAAACAGATAAATGGATTGCCTGTTTCATCGAGGAATCCGTAAACGCTTACAACCAAAGAGTCAGAGTTCCATTGCCCAATAGATACTTTTTAAATATCGATATAATTTACGAAGTATTCGCTCGTTGATTCTTCCTCCAAATACTATTTGGTGTCCATGGTTCACCGTCGTAACACAAGTTTTTATTCTTCCAAAATAATGCTACTTATCACTGTTCGTTACTATCGCCATTGCTACGTGTCTCATAGGGAGATCTCGTCGGTCACCAAAGTGGCATAAAGTGAGGAAATCAGCAACAGACGACGTACCATATAGCTTTCCTGTGACCCTCGCCTAAAGTGGCAGCGTATTAATATAGTAATTAAATTAAAATTCGTAATTGGCATCTAAGTGATCGCGGACTTTGTCGATACCATCTATTGACAAAATCCGCAATCACTTAATTGCCAAGCCAATAGTTTCATCAGCGTTGAAGTGGTCACCGCTTCTAAGAAAACTCTACATCTGGTCTTTTTAGTTTTGTCAAACGCTGAAGCCATCGACAGCGTGTAGACGATAGACTGGCACGAAGGCAGACCATAGACAGTAGACAGGCGACGATGGTTTCCGGACTTTCAGTTACAGGGTAACGCTGCTAGCGTGAGGATTGGGACCAGCTCAAATTATATTGCAACTTGTACTTACGCTTCTGTGTTAAAATATATTTTATACTTTACAATTTATTCACGCGTTCCTCTGTTCACTACATCTAATAACCTGAACGATCAGAAATCACAGATAAACCGACGTATCTGAGCCGAAGCGTATAGAAGAAGTAGACGCGAGTCTGGCTAGAAAACGACGATTCTACTTTGCCGAAGGAGAACGATGCTCGATTTTACCAATGATGCGACCTTGGCAAGAGTCGCGATCATTCCGTGAACGACGAGTCGGACGTTTGGGACAGCACCAGGTCTGATTACGGCTCGTGTTATAACTATAAAATTGATATCGCTTGTAATTTCGAGTCGTTACAGTCGACCAGCAGGAACGAGGATACTAGATTATTATAAGTTCCGTGATTACAGGCCTGAGGGCGCGAGTGTGCCGTTGTTGGCGATCGGCGCCATCACGAACGCCTTTACGAGCGTTAATGAGCCACATTGCATTCCCATTTTTTCACCCCTTCCTCGTTTCATTCTTCTCATCTTCTCCTTCTTCCTTTCCCTCTCTTTTTACTTTTTCCTTTCTCTTTTCTTCGTCTTGCGTTCCTCCCTTGTAATGCTACAGGCTGCTTAGCCGATGCCAGTCAGTGCTTAGATCATTTTGGAACTAGGTTACGCTGTCTAGAAAAGTAATCGGTAGCTGTCGAGATTTTCGGATTCGTTAATTGGCCAAAAAGATGGCCGGAATGCGTGGAGCAGGCCGATTTACGCATTCAAATGAGGATGTAAGCGAGGTTTTTAGTTAGGCGCGTCGGCCCAGTCGCCATAAATTAGCGCCTCGAATGTCTTCTTCATTTTGGGTCCTGAGAAAAGGGTTTCGGAAGAGATACGCTCTCTTTGGTAGGCAATATTAAGCGGTTTAAATTGAATCCCCCTTTTTCGTCTATTTCCTTTGAGAAACATCCACGTGTTTCTGAAAAACGCTATTTCAGCGTTCGTTAAGGGCAGATAACTTATCTTCTTTAACGCGATTCCATAATTTACGTAACGAGAAACTCGGTGGGCAATGTAATTCTCTAAGAATATGTTACGGTTGCACGTGAATTTTTATATCGAGAAAGTGGTATTTTATAAGTATGTTTATTCTCCGCGTATTAATCTTGTACCCTGTCATTCCGTGTTATTTCTTCTTTAAGTTATTCTTCTTATTGTTTAATCTCCTCTGTAAATTCCACGTTTATCGTGAAATATTTTATCCGAATTACCATAGAAAATTGATCCAATGGTTTATCAATTTCGATTATTTCGTCTCATAAGAGTTCCCTTTCTCGCGCATGAAATTCTCTTCGTTCGACGCTGTTCGAATTAGGAAAGTACGAAGGTCGATAGGAAGATAAAAATTTACGTAACGTGAAAGGAAGAATATTTTACGCGACCTGAGGAACATGCAGCGTAATACATAGCACTGTAACGTAATATATAACGACGCTCGAGTATAGCGAAATAAATTATAGTGACATCGAAACGAGCAGTTTCAAAACTTTGAAGAAAAAAGAAAACGAATAAAAGGAATAGATAATTGCGAGCCTCTTGTTTGAGGTTTTAGCGTTAGCCGTATCATCATCGGGTTGTTTCCGCGGCATAAAAATTAGAACCCCGCCGTAAGCCCCTTGATACGTAACCAAACTGCATCGTAATTATTCCAACCACCGCTCACGTATCCTGCACCGCCATAAAAATCACCATCCACATTTCCATCTACACTCCATAATTCACAAAAAGAGAAAGAAGGGGATTAAACGGGTGTTCTTTTCTTTAGACAGGTAGCCGCGGGTTATGTTTTAGAAATGAGTAGCAATAAAACAATAAATATAAAGCGCCGGGGCATTTTCGGCATTTCTTAATTAAGCCTCAGCCTCGTTATTTCACATTCTTCCTTTACCTTATTCCTTTTCTGTTTTCTTTTTTTTACTTTACTCTGCAATATCTGATTACCCTTTGCTTCCCCTCCAATACTCTATTATCACCGTAATATAATACGATAATATAAAATGCAGCAGCGTGGTTCGCTATCGTCGTATATTAGCCGAGAGTGTTTTTAATAAATTAATTAAACCGTTTTCTCGAACGATATTAAGAAATCTCGATCGAACGGAAGAAAATATACGAACACGTGTTCGAGAATCGGAATAAAATGCCAAAGAGCAATTGGTACGGGAATCGATGAAGGAGCCTTCGGAGAGAAAAATGTCCATTACCTCGACCACCGCAGAAAGCGGCTCTTAAGAAAAACAAAAAGGGCGAAAAAGCCAAGAAGGGGAGAGAAATGAGGAGATATGAAAGGACACGGACGAAGCTTGGAAAAAAAGAAGATTGAAAAAAAGGAGAGAAAGGAAAAAAAGAATCAAGGGTGACGAGTATCGGTAGGATGAAATTTCCCCTGTCCTACTGCCCCTCACCCTCCGTCCTTCGAGCATCGTGGCAGAAGGGACAAGAAGAAAGAGCAAAAAGCGGAGGCCGCGCGCCGTGCACACGCACGCACACGCCTCGTACGCGCGTGTTACAGGTGGCACGCGTGATACGCGCGCGCGTCCAGGCGCGGGAAACTTTGCTCGCGATTCGTATCGAACTTGCATCCTTGCGCGTGTTTTAATACGAGGAATTTCCTAGTTTCCTGTCCAAATAGTAGTCTGTCCAAACTGGAGTAGAAAAAACAGATGGGAAAAACATGTTGCATAAAGATCGATTATCGAGAAATAACGCTGTTGTCAAACAATTTATTTGCCAAATATCTTACCGTGTCTGATAAGGATAGGAGATAAAGCATAATAAAGAATATCTACGTGATATAAACAATATATACCGAGGATTATTTTTAATTTGGTTGCATAAACTGTATAGATATGTACACTATGTATGGCGAATATGATAATCGTTAACGCGATGTTCTACAGTTATCGTTATCGTTTCTCCTTTCTTCTCTCGAAACGCAATGCTGAACTTTTATGAAATTCGAGATTTATGCGATGAAATTACGAAGTTGGCTACCAAGTAACAAGCATCGCGTATCTCTTACCTCTGTTCGATCTTATATATCGTTTGACAAGCCTACGCGTTAAGTCAACGTCCTTCTCGATCTGTACCGACTCGCAAGAAACTCGCGAAAGCCTCAAGGATCTCGTTTAATTTCTTTCGTTTCCTACCGTCATTCACCGTGAACTCATATTCAAGTATCGCAGACCACACAAGCGAATACACAGCCATGTATAACGTGCAACCAGTTTACCTTACCGAGCCTACTTCATCACGCGTTTTGCTCGTGAATGATGCATCACGGTACACAAAGAGCAGCAACATCATTTCGTGATGTATCACTTATGGTAAAGTCGTTTCGACTTCGCTTCATCGCTTACCATGCACCTGGTGATCAATGCATTAATAACCCTCTTTTCATCGAACTCATTTTATCCGACTACCGGCTTTGTAATACAGTGGCACATTGTAGTTAAACCACATTAATTCACTGTGTTCGGAATAAGCGACTATGCTGCTGCTGCTGCTGCTGCTATAATTCTTCTTATTCTATTTCTTCGTACTTTCCAACAGGCAATCTCTTCTTTAGCAAATTTTAGTAACTTCAGATTGACCCATTAATATCGGTACATCGTAAAGTGCACTGTATTTTCACTGTTCAGAGTACGTGCTCTGAGCTTTAATTTTCATATTACGCGCTTTATTATTTTACGTCTTGATCGTTACGAGAGCGAATTTTCTCTTAGTAGTAGAAGAAGGTTTTGATAACAGAAAATTTTAACGACGTTATGTTGGTCCATTGATATTGGTACGTCGTTAAATGCGACGATTATTTGTTTAAAATGACACATTGTAGGTCTTCAGGACGAGCGACGAAATGATTTTCATATTACGTTCTTTTTATATCAACATAGTTTGTTTTCTGCAATTTAATTTGGAATATATTATTATTTGCGTCCTTTCTAGGACGATTATATTCATGAAAGTAAATGATTTATTTTTATGAAGTAGAATCTTGACACTGTATCGAAATCGAAATTAAATTAACCATCCGTCTTCTCGTTTATCAAGAAACTATTATTTACTACTATTATTAATCTACTGTTATTAATATTCATAGACATAGAGGTGTATTCTCGCAGTTGCATCAACGAAGAGGAGAGGGAAATGTAGATTTTTTGGAACGACGTAATGTTATACTATGCGCACGAAGGAGATTGCACGCGAAATTGCTCTGGACATGTTCAGTGCAGGCACACGTGCTGATTTATATGCAAATCATACGTAGCCAATGAATCATTGGATTTTTTTTCAATTCTCCGACTTGTATTTATTAGCGCAGCTGAGAAAACACAATTTGAAAAACGTACCTTCTGCAAGAAATTTAACAGCTGTCTTACTACCAAGCTTTCAAATTTATTCCCAAGAAGAAAAACACGGTAAATCCAAAAACCTGCCCAACCAACGCAACTTTAAATACATGCATAGAATATTGAAAGCGGACATTTTAAAGGCTACATTTGAACAACATCTATCGAAATATAGCGTGGATTTCAAGTCGAATGGATGCAAGAGAGACTACGCTCTACAAGTATTCTCAAACAGTAAAAACAAATATCACGTCCCGAAACAAACACCAACCCCGAGTGATTAGAATCAGCCTAAAGTTGGAAAAACTCTCCGAAACGCCATCCACGAGTTTGCCCAATCTCCCTCTATGTACCTCATCCACCCACTTATCACTCACAGTCTATTTATCTTTCTCCAGGTTCCCCCTCGCCAACTCGACTCTGCTTCTTCTAATCTCCGCATATTTTCTCGTTCGCGAGGCACATCCGTTTCCCACAGGTTTTCCCCTTTCCTTTATCCACGGCTATCTCGCTTCCTGTGGCCAGCAGGGATACCGATGATTTTTAGCACCATTCCATTCGGTCCCTTTTTATCAGGCTGCTGCTGGCTGGCGTCGCGTCCGCGGTTAGAGGCCGCTGTTGCTCGCCTCCAATTTTTCCATTTCTTTGGCCATTCATTTCCCTGCTCTGTTTGGCCGGTTGGCTCGGCTTCTTTCCCTCCTTGATCGGGCCGGTTAGGTTCGTTCCTCTGCCGTGTCTTCCCCGGCCATTTCGTTCCCTCTTCCCCTCGAACCCGCGGCGAACCAGGCCCTCCACACTCTCTGACTGACTCTCGAGCGCACCTGCCGCCGGTTCCCACACTCGTTGCCCTCGCGCCGGACGTGACGTCATCGCGTAGCCCCCTCTTCAAGGAGGATCTGACGCGGGTCGGCAGCAGCGTGGTTCGGTGCCGATTTGCTGCCGCGTGTACACGCCGCAGCGATTCGATCGTGTCGATGATCGAGCTGTGCAGAGATAGCGCAGTGTGCAGAGGTCGCGCGCGACCACGGCACACGCACAGCCGCACGCACTACGGCACGCCGCGCGCTTCTTCTCTGGCGGCGCGCACGTTAATCGCCAATGACACCGTCATCGCGCGTGCACCGCGCGGTAGACGCGACCGCCGCCGCGCGGTGCCGTTTTTGCGCCACCGCACACCGCGGCATGCGCTCGGGAAAAATCGAAACGATCATTGTTCGATGATATCACGAAGGCTTGGAACAAAATATCGGGTCGTCCGAAAAGTTTCTCTCGCTTTATAAGGAAATAATGGATGCGCGTTTTCTGTTTTATATTATTTTATCGAATTACGTACGATCCATTTTCTTCTATCAAGATAAAGATCACAACGTTTGATAGATCAGGTTTCGTAAAAGAAAGATACTTTCCGGACAACCTAATGGTTTCGAGAAAAATCGCCAGAGGATTAACGAACGTCGTATGTACATGAAAATCGAATCGTTTGCAAGTTAGATCACTCGTTCGTCGTCTTGTTTTCCAATTCTTATCGAGTAGCGTTGTAGTAGCTGAACACTGACCTCGCCAGACCCGGCAAACGGCCGGTTCAAAATTCAATTTAAAATTTTACTTTCCTTCGTCTAGCTTTATGCAAATTCTTATATCGACGAAAATTGAGAAATTGATTAGTCGATGTACAATTTTATTTACAATATTTTTTAAGTCGCACGTTTCATGCGTTTTTCTATCTTTGTTTGATTTTCGTTATTTTGTCTGTTTTCATAGTTTCGTTAATAGTCTGCGTTGCAGTAACAATTTCAACTTTGTCCCCCTCCCCTCCCCCAGTAAACAAAGGCCACAAATAATAACACAACGGCATCCATCAAACCTGGTTTTCATCGCGACGTCGTAATAATTGAAAAGATTTAATCAAAAAATAAGAAGTTGTGATTCTTTCATCAAATGTTAATGTCGAAAATCAAAGAAATCGCGCGTACGTACTTCGCCTGGACACAGAGAACCGTCGATTATCGGCGTGAGACACGAAAAACACGCGCATAAATTCGCATAAATTATCACGTACACTCTGCCGCAAAAGTATCTCCTCCACCTCAATATTTCCTACGTAATATTTTATATTCAGATTTCAGTTCTAAATTTCATGGGATATATAATAAATATGGATATTAGAAGATCCGTGAAGGAAGTTTGGCAATTTGAAAATTCCAAAATACGGACGTCAAAAGATCGAGAGAAGCTTGAAAGTAACAAAGTTCGAAGATATATGGATATTCCAAGATGGAAAAGAGTTTGAAAGCTTGAGAATATCGATATTGGACGATCGATGCAATGTGAAAAATTGAAAAGCCTGTGTATTAAGCGAGACCTAATTTCCTAAAACGACCTTCCTTAGATGTAACAGTGTCCTATGGAAAAATGCACAGCAGGTGCATGGTGCACGCATGTACTCGTCACTGGACGAGAGATCCAGCGAGAACAATCGGTTTGCCCTTTCGATCGAGATCGAGGGGAGATCAAGGTTGCGACGTCAATGGGAGCGCACCCGAGACTGATCCGAATATTCGTGGTATGTTTTTTGCGATCTGGCTGGCGCAATATCTCGGTTGACATGAATATGCATCCGGTAGCCGTTTCGAAAGACGATCGTGGTACGATTACTCCAAGAGATTAATTCCCCCAATTAATATCTTAACGCGGGTACTTGTTGCGATGGTTAATTAATGCTAAATTTAATAGCTTGTTCGGTGGGTGGTCGCTAGCTTTACATGTATGTTGAATCAAAAATTAATTAACTCGTTTAGGTGTAAGTATTTCTTCAACTGCATAGAATAATTTTATTTTGCAAATTATTATAGAGAAATATTTTTTTATTTCTACCTTTTTGGAAAAATAGTTAAGAATTTTATCTAGGACAGATGTATTCACCATTTAATTATTATAAATATTATAACATATTGGATGTGCTCCGTACCGAAAATCGAGTGTAAAATGATCGATTATTATTGTTTGTTGTTTAGTCGTGATAATGTTCGTGTGTTAAAAATGATCACAAGTTTCGTTCGAGAAGTAAATCTACGTGATCTGCGATGATTCTTTCTTGCGTTTAATCGGGTTAGTTTTACATCCCATCGAAGATTGATTTCTTTTCTTCCTCTTTATCGTAGGAATAACGAAGAGGATAAAAGAAACCGGAGCAACTGGTTGCACAGCACGATCAATAATAATTTTCTTCATCCTTCGTTATGATATTTCATTTTCTCTATCGATCTTTCATGCGGTTCTGCATCCATAGATCGTAGCATAGCCGTGTATCATATCCGGGAAGTAAGTGCAACGACTCTTTCTTACATTGAATCAGGTTACTTTGTACCGCATCGCAGATTCATTTCGTTCCTTTCTCTTTATCGTACGAACAACCATCATTCCTTCTCTCGAGAAAATCCTCTTGTCGAACGACGATTGCTAATTTTCGGCAGTTTATGCAGCTGCCATTGCATTTCGGATAGTTTCACGATTTTTATACAAGTCGATGTTACATAGAATTTGCTGTTAAGAAAACGGACAATTTCAATCAAAATGGAAGAGATAGTTTTGCCTTTCGTTGCGCTGAACTTTCACACAGAAAGCCTCAAGAATTAGGAGAGAGAAAAATTTGGAGAAAAGAAGAATTTCAAGAAACATGTTCGAGAATCTAGAAGGAAGAAACAGCGTGAGGAATTCAAGAAGAAAATAAAACGTTCTCCGTCCGAGGAAAAAGTCGAGCGAGATCCGAGGAAGAAAGGAAGAGCCTAAAGGCCAAGAAGAAATAATCTCGAGAATTCGTATATTCGACGTTCAGTTTGCTAACATACGACAAGTCTGTGGAACTATGCCGATGATATTAACGCATAATTCACGTTATCGGGATGAGTAATCGTATTATAAAAATAATTATTTAAATTGCTTATAACAAGACTACAACGTGATCCAGGTATCCTGTAACAGGATTTATAAAAACGTTCAGATCAAGCCATAAAACGTTCACACTTAAAACGAACGTAAAACGAACATAAACCGGACGTTTTCAAGATGCCGTGCGCTATCTGCATTAACCACGTAGCCAGACACTTTTTAGCGTTAACGTAGCCGCAAATTAATGCGGCACGGATGACCGTGCATTTTCAACGGTGGCCATGATTCCACCTTCCATCTTTCTCGCCTTAAGTGACATTTTATTTGCTCTTTATCCATTTCATCGGCACGAATTGATTTTACCCTTACGATCGATCGTGCCAGCGATCAATTTCTCCATCGATCGCCAGCATAGTGGATCTTTTGTGAATAAGACAGGCTTTCGACTGTAATACCCCGCTGTTTCTTCTTTTTCCATCGTAAACGCGTACAGCAGACACGGAATATCGAGCAAAAAGGATCTGCAGCTTGTTCGACAGGGTGCAAATCCTTGATGTCACGACGAGACGTGCAATTAGATCACCGATAATTTGCAATTACCAGGATTTTTCTAAATGATTGATGATGCAAGGGAGTGTTGATCGATGGAAAACTTTAACTTGATAACTTCATCGGCGAATAAATATGCGTACCCATCTGCTTTATTATGAACATCAGTTTAAAACACTTTGACTGCCACGCCGAAATCGCATGTTTCGCTGAGAACGCCGCGGCAGTATTTTTATTATTCGAAGCATATAATGGCAGAATAATAATAAATTGACGATGCAAGACAACATTCTTCCCCAATCGACCGTTTATCTTATTGGTGGTCACCGGTGACCACCGTGGCGCCTTGGTAACAGTCGATAGCGACGTATTATAACGAGGCTTCGTTTATTTCGACAAACCATTCGCATTCGTTATTTCGTCGCAAGCGAAACGTGCAGAATATATCGTTGAAACGTGTAGAAGGTATTGGTAAACGGTATTTGCTCGTTCTATATATAATGGCAAGGTATGTGCACGCTTCTAACTTCAATCGTACGATTATAAAGCAGCATTTACGATTATTTTCCAAGCTGTGTTTATAATAATATTCGTTGATTAGCCCTCAAAGATATGGATGCAAACACGGTGCACCGTTAGATGCAAGATTCGTTCTCATTTTTCTTTTTATTGCTGTTCTAATAAAAATGTTTAATCGCTCAATGGGCACTTTTTATTTCAAAGTATCTTCTATTTATCGGTTATATTCAAAATGCCCTAACTGTCGATTTTCATACAATTTTTACAATTGTAAGAAGAAGTTCAAGCGCTCCGGTCACCAATGACCAACGCGGTAGTCAAAGCGTTAATAATAATAACAGCTCGTTCTCGTTCGACGAAGACACGTCTTTGTGGCTACGAGAAGATGCTATTGGTACAGTATTTTCTTCAAGATTGCAGCCAAACATAGCGTGCAGAGATCTATTTCTTCGTTTTTTTGTATTTCAATCAAAGGAACGACCAGGTTGATTGTCATTGAACGTACGCATTCACCGCTCGATCTGTTACTGACATTTTTCTAAAAAATGATATTTCTTTCGACGAACTGTCCAACATGCTGTGTGCTTTAATTTGCCGTACTTATTTCGTTGAAATTGAAGATACAACAGTTGTGCCAGATAAGAGACAAAAGTAGTGGATCGTTTAAATTTTGAAAATGTTATCAACGTGTGATCGTGAATAATTGAATGGACGCGGGACGAGCGTGAGTAACAGCGAACGTACCAAACGGAAGTAGAATTAGAATTTCATCAGAAGTCATTAAGCGTCTGGCGTGAAATGAAATTTGCGGAAACGCGGTTGGAAAATAAAGTTATCGGAAGAATCGCGAGAATTACAGCTCGAGTGAGGAATCCCTAGACCACCCATCAAATCCTCGTAAACTAATTGCAAAGTTCCTCTAATCGCCAACGCGCTACCGATAATCATCGATTTCACGGGACAGCCAAGAACACGACACGCATGGTTGGCATAGCGAGAAAATTGTATGGTAGAAAAATTAACGCTAGGTAATTGCTCGTCGCTGCATTTTTATGTTGCGTCCATTTTCATGTAAACGCTAGAGCAACGCTGTTCCTGGTAGTTGCCTTTAGGCCAATGTCGTCCAGATACCTGCACCTTAGGCGATTTTGTCTGCTTGGGTTAGCGTGCGAAAAGAGAAGATTCAAAGAGAAATTGTCAGTATAATGGCCAGTAAAATGTTTCTAAAGCCTTGAATCGTTATCTCGAATCTTATCATATTATAACGAATATTTTCTTTTATCTATGGGTTTGGAATCGCCTCAACATCTAAGGTGATCAAAATCGCTAAGCTGAAAATTGTGATCATAGCTGATGCAATATGACGAGGATATAAATGGAAATAGCGCATACATTAAATTGAACTTAGTGTATCAAATTGTTCGAAAAGTTTCTTTCCTTTTATGAGGAAATAATAAACGCACAACGTCTTTTGTTTTATATTATTTCGCCGAATTACGTACGGTCCATTTTGTTCTGCCGAGATAAACATTTCATAGACTTGGCTTGTCACGTTTGTACGAAGGTGCATTGTTGTAAAAGACACGTTTGCGAAAGAAAGACATTTTTCGGACAACCTAATAGAAAATTCAATGAAGGGAAAATTTGAAAGTTATTATAGACGAAAGATATTTTTATGTTTCAATATTTAATTTAGGCTACATACTAAATTCATTTGGCGAAAATTTGCTTGCTGGAATAAACAAGCGCGTAATTATCTCAAAGTACCATCTAGCCAAATAAGACGACGTACCATTTTTACTAATTCATTCTTCAAATATTTTATTCAAATGATCCCCAGATCTGATAAATGGCACGTGTTTTCACGCGATTTATGAAAATCAAGTATTCCCATTTATACTCCCGTTACCGTTTCTGTGCCATTCTTCTCGGATGTAACATTTTTCATGCAATCTTCCTTAAATTGAACTAAAAATACACGCCGATATCGGTACCCTAACGATCACAGCCTGATAACGAGCTGCTAATATTTCTATTATACGTCTTATTAATATTCCATACACGCTTATTACAGCAAATTACCTTTTCTTCCCGAATATGGCTGATAATGGTCGCAGATAGGATAACATTTAATGGAAGATTCGGGCAAATCGTTTTCAACTTCGAAGAAACGTTCGATACGCGCCAATTTAGTAATATAATTTCCCTTTTCGTCCTTATCTCGCTTGTAAAATGGAAGAACGATACACAGAAACGAGAGTAGTCCCTTTTGCTCGTGAGCGAGGCTCGACCAACGATTGCCTTCAGCTTTACCGTTCCAGTCGCTAGGGATTTTGATAAATTGCGTGGTTCCAGCGAATACGCGTTCTTCGTTCTCTGTCATTTTTCAGAAATACTGCTGCTGGTACATAATTACAACACTCGGATGGATAATTTAGAAAGATTTTTTAATCTGGAAATGTTATTGGGTTGACAACTAAGTGATTGCGGACTTTGTCAATAGATGGTATCGGCACCTGTTGGTATTTTTAGTTTAATTTAGGGAACATTGCATGAAAAATGTTACATCCGAGAAAAATGGCACAGAAACGGTAGTGTGCATATAAATGGGCATATCATTGGAGATATATTTGGCGATCATTTGAATAAATTATTGGAAGAACGAGTTAGTAAAAATGATACGTCGTCTTATTTGACTAGATGGTACTTTAAGATAATTACGCGCTTGTTGGTCAGTAGGTGGTATTGACAAAATCTGCAATCACTTAGTTGCCATCCCGATATTAATCGTTTGAGTCGCAAGCAGCTCTAGCGCGCTGTTTAGATTTTGTGCTGGGAAGTTTCAGTACATTTGAACGCTACGGACGAGTGACGGTATTTTGTATTTCATTGTTATCTTCTCAATAATTTTTATTGAAGAAAATTTGAAATATACAACAACAATATAAGGGTATTTCATAAAAATAACAAATATCGAGACCCCTGCCACTCAAACGATTAAAACGCGAAGAGTCTTTCTATTTATTAAAACAAAGATAAGATCGAAGAATGAAAAGTAGTTTGAAGTGTAAAAACTGGTGGATAGGAACGGAGTTAAATGGCAAAGAGCGGCAGGAACGAACGAACTCCTTAAAGAAGGCAATCACGAGTTTCCATAACCATCGAGCGAGCATCGATTTGTAAAGCTTTAATTAATCGGCCGAGGAGGATCGCCGGTAGATCGATTATAATACTCGATTCGAAGAATAGAACCGGTTCCATGGCTAATTATTGGCCACGAGGAACGTGGATTGTTTTTATGGCGTTGCCAAACATGCTGTGATAATTACAAGAAACAATACGTGACGGCGTAAATTTTAATTGCAAAGAAAATAATCTCTCTAGTTTATTCCTTCCAATCGTTCTCTTTCGTTTCGTCGTCGAGCTGTTTCTGTTACATCGCATATTTTCTCATCACAAGTTCTCATCGGAAATTCTCAAATTGGTTCTGTTAGCGTATGGCGCGTGGATCATCGACGGTGCGTGTTTGTAATTAACGAGCACTGATTATAAGCGTAGTTTAAGACAACAAGGATATTATTCTTCGCTACGCTATATCTGTTAGAATGATATTTTATCTTGAGAATGTTGGGACCAGCTTTCAAAGCAGGAAGAATAAAAATGTCCATTTTGCGGAATTTCAGCAACTCGAACATTTTTTTTACCAACTCAGTGCTTTTATAAAGCGTCGATTGAGAATTCGTTTATGTGGAAATCTATCGCGCGAGTGAAAAATTATAGCAGCGTGTCTTAAGTTGCATCGTATCGGGAAGGTTCGATACAATTGTACGATACAATTTCTAAAAATGGAAAGCGTTTCTTAAAACTCGTAACGAATAATAACTGTGAGAAAGCCGGAATGATCTGTAGAAAGTGGAAAGTTTTTCTTAAAACTCGAATATTTCCAAGAATGTTGAAAAAATAATGAATTTTTCATCAACTTCGCGTTAACGTGGAAATAACGTAGAATTCCGAAGGGTTGGGAGAAGCCAACAATCTTTCTGGAAATTCAGAATTCGCCATCTCGAATTTAAATCACGAGTCCGATAGCCTCGACAACATCGTGAAATTCTCTCGAAAACCTAAATCGCATAAATTAACTTGGAAATAAAGGATCTCGTTGAAAATCTGAAAGAAGATCCGCAGGTTCTTTCTCGAATCTGTGGAAAACTGCAGACTCGGATTTGCACGTACGTGCGACAACTCACGTGAAACGAGTGTTGTGAACATCGCATAACGAAGAGTATGGCGACGCCTGTTGAAAAGTAGTGCAGAAGGTCGTTGGAGGCCGTGATTTTCAGAATGACAGTGTGTGTCACGTGTCACGCAACACTGATCGTCGACGGCATACGTCATGTTAGACGGACCTCGTGATTCTAATCACGTAGCACGTGAGTAGAAATTGCTATCAGCTGGATGGGGACTTCCTCGTGGGGCTCTGACCGGTCATGCGACCACTTTAATAATTCACCATTTATCTCACGATTAAAAGCCACTTATTGCGTTCAGATCCTTTTAACAAACAGCCTTTCAAACTAGCGTAAACCTAACCCTCCGATAAGACGCAACGATTTTTATGAAACTTGGTAAAACTTTTCGTGTGTAACGTGATCGGTATAAAATCTAATCACGTGTTTATAGTAATTATATTGGCGATTCGTTTTATTAGAAAATGAATGAAACTTGCGTGTGACACGAGAATCATCGACAAGTAATGATAGAAAGCTTGAGCGAAATTCAATCAAATCGAAAGATATACGAAAGAATCGAAGAGAAAAATGGGCTTTTACCTGTATTTTTGTTATTTTTATTTTTTTTTTTTTTTGACAAAGAGTCGTTCGAATTTCCTAAAAATTCATCAGTATGAGATGTGTTCATCGACTGTAATCACCGTGAGATCCTGGCGCGATGTAAAGCGTGTAAAATTCAAGCTTCCTTGTCGTTCATGATGATCAATGATTATCCGTAACCATAGTTCCCGCTGTATCAAGATGATCGTTTAAAGTGCCGAGAGTACGACCGTTCCCATTAAAAACACCGTTCGATTTCAGCCAATAGCAAGGTTGCACACGTACGCATCAATCGTACACTCAGCTTGAAATATGTTCACACCAATTGGCGAATTTCTCGATATCCACGAAGAGATCGTCCGCTTCCTGTGTAATTTATCCACCGAACTCTTTCTCGTCGTTACGGTTCAACAAAAATTCAATATTAATATTTTTTAATTAATTCTCTCGCCGCGCTTCGAGCGTATCGTTCGCTCCAACACGCGCGTTTCGTGCCAGGGCTAGCGATGGGATCAAGAAAATACGTATTTGTTGGGTTGGCAACTAAGTGATTGCGGATTTTGTCAATACCACCTAATGACAAAGTCCGCAATCACTTAGTTGCCAAGCCAATATTAACAGTTTGAGTCGCAAGGAAATGTTGTTGGGTTGGCAACTAAGTGATTGCGGATTTTGTCAATACCACCTAATGACAAAGTGCGCAATCACTTAGTTGCCAAGCAAATACATATCGCACGTGTTACACGCGTGAATTTTCTTCGCGAGATAAATAGGCCGTGCAGGCTGATGCATTTTTATGCACTTACGAGGAATTTGAAGCTGCGCAAAACGCGCATAATATGCATAAATAAATAAAATGTTCAAAGCAGAGTATTTTTCTCTAGAGGACTTTCTCTATTTCTTAGATTAGTTTGTCGCGTTTAGGTTCCAATCTACTCGAAACTATCGCTTCCTTTCTTTCCCTCGAGATACTTTCGAAGGCTTCGAATCTATTCGATTAACGTTCGAATTTCTAATTGAAAAGTATTTGAACCGATCGCTGATCCAGTCGTATTCCATAGCTGAGAGAAGACTGGGAAACGATTGACGGCGACATGGACGTACAAACTATGGATCACGCGCAATTTGTTTACATCAACAGCTGTTCATCGCGAAAGAAACGGCCGTTCTTCAGCTTTCACTCGCATAATTATCCGCCACGTATCGAGAACGCTACTTTGCTTCAACATTTCGGGGCGTATCGGAGCTGCGTTAATCGCCCTATTATTATTAATTCCGTGTAATTGACAGTATAGGCTTGTGTCCTGGCACAATTACAATAATTGAAAAGGATCACGATGCCTGATCAGAGTGTATGGTAATAGCGACGATAATTATAGATGCGCAATGAAAATCGCAACTGCGAATTGGTGGCACCGAAATCGTAATCGATGCGGAGAAAGGGCAATTAAATGACTCTTTCAAGGGGAAAAAAGGGAAAAAGGTGGAACAGTTAGTGTTTCTCTCGATATGAACCAGAAACGACACAGAGAAGATAAATTTGACACTCGGCTACGACAAGGTGGGATTATTTCAATTGACAAACTTTCGATATCTTCGAACTTAAAGTTGAATTTTTCACAGAATAGTCGAACTTGTTGCGTATTACGGAGCGTCGTTACATTTCGATGCAACAAAGAGATAATAAGAAAATATCGTGTACTTCAGTTCTAGACAGAAGAAATATCAAAAACTAGAAAATAGTTCGAGGAGTCCTAAGATAGGCACAGGAACAAAATTGCTATTCTATGATACTAAAATCGATATTATACGAAGATCATAGAGACAAGAGCATATGTCACATTTTTCGTCTTTAGTAAATGAGAAACTCTCGTGGAATAAAAATTTTGTTACAATTTCACGTTCATAACAAATATGCGAAGTTTCCAGATTTAATAAAAATAAAGCACGTTTGTATGTTAGTATGAGCCCTAGCTCCTCGTCTGATAATTTCTTTCGATCGCTTCTTCTTCTCAAAGAAGAATTTTCTTCGTATTTCTTCACAAACGCGAGCTCGTAAGAGCATTTGCGAGGTTCTGTTCTTCTTCCGGTGCTCGCGTTATGTCAGTTAGGAAACTGCTTAATTTATAATTCAAGTCTCTTTTCTCGTAACTCTGCGATGGACAAAAATAATGAAAAGTACTTTCAATAAATCGTAGTCATTTCTATAGCACGCGATAATTAAATAATTGGAATGTCATTCGAGAAAACGACGATTCACATGGACCCGCCTAGACACGCTTTCTTCCTCAAAATTGAAAAAAAAAATACAAAAATACATCTGCAACAGAATGCATTATTCAAATCTGTATCACTTTCTTCAGCTACGGTTCTTCCTCGAACGGTTCACTGTTCCAACGGTCGACAAGGTGGAGCACGTTTCTTCAAACTCGAAAAGCCACACATGAAAGGGTTAAGAGCCGCGATGGTCCCATCGACGATTCCTCGAAACGCGAACGCTACGAGTGTACAAAAATGCGCCAGGCTATAGGTATGCGCATCGTGTGGTCCTTCGGCTCATTGATATTCTGCGGGCGAGTCTCAGAAATTCGTGAGAACAATTCCGGGCCAGGCAAGCACTTGCAAAAGTAGGCGTTCGCGTCGACCTTACAACGTGAACATCGTTTCTCGATCGTGTTACAGACGTGTTCTGGAGAAATCGAAATAGTCGAAATTTGTAGGAACACGAAGGGGTTTTAACGCTAGAATCGCGAACGTGTTCGTAATTTCCCACTGTTCATCATTTTTCTCTTAATTTTTTTATTTTATTCGTATATTACGCTGGCTGCAAGAAGAATCTGTACGAAATCGCATTTATTGTTTCAATTACGCGTACTAATTAATTAAACCCGATTATAACAAATTTAACGTCATTTAGTGGTACTTTCGTACGATTAGAAAAATTACGATTCTACGCGAATAAAATATGAAACCTGATTGAAAGAAAGATAAGGCTACGTACTATGGTCAGTGCACAGCCACACTGATTCTCCTATTATTAATTCAATCCATTTAATTGAAAATTAACTGCTATTACATAAACTGTAAATTTACAGAAACAACGATCCCGATCGAACTATCGTTTCCTTCGATTGCAATTAATCGCCCCACTCTTGCATCTTCTCTCGTATCGAACAAGTACAAGTGCGTTCATAAAACGCGTCTACAAATAGTTGCACGTTTTTTCCAGCCTGTGTACGTTTCGTGTCAGAAGCATTGATAAACACAAAGTGACATCAAATTCATAAAATCGACAAAAGCATGTGCTTAGCATATGCTTCTACCGCGATCTTCGTATGAAAAACAAGAAGCACGACTTTTCCTATGCAAGAGATAATAATAAATTATACGCGTTAGCTGTGTATCAAATTACCTTCCACAGATCATAGTCTACAAATATTCATTGCTGTGGCTATTGAAAAAACTCGTTGGTCGTTTTACGACCGATTCGTGGTTGTATTAATATTTATACGATCGCAAAGGTCAACACGCAAAAACTGCACCGCCATGGATCTCGAAGGAAGACGAGGAGGGTGAGGAGGGTTCTGTCTTGTTCGATCGCGGAGACAAGGGAAAAAATTCGATCGAGAGAAGCTGACGGAAAAAGAGAAGCCGTGGGCGTGTCGTGGATCTTAGAGAACGGCGCGATTAGCCGGTGATTTTTTGCCTGGCCGTTAAATCGAAAGCCAAACACTTCGAATACGTGTCTGTGGGAACGAACGTTCACCGTGCATAAACGCGTTTTCCGCGTCCGGCAAGAAACGTCGCGGCTTGATGAAGGCATCCCGTCTTTCAACTTCAGCTTCTGCGAATAAACCGGAGCAAATAGAAACACGACGTCGAGCATTATTTAAAGAAAATATTTGACAAACGAAATTTTGAGCAATACGTTGCCTCGTTTCAAGCGTCTTGCTTGTTTTCGACTAATTTTACTGATACGAATTTCCAACTGGTTTACTTGCTCCAACTTGTACGCACGTTCCTCTTATCTCATTCCAACGATGAATATTTTATTCGTTTCTTCCCGGAACGCTCGCACCAATCTTTGATATCAAAGTATCATCTACTTTCGTTCCAGCAATAGGCAAATTTTACTTTCAATGAATCGATCGATAAAAACTTGAAACTCTGTTATTTGTAATAAAGTAACTATATTTTGCTCGAAGATGAAACGTAAGCGTTTCATTTTCTGATGGTCAAAACGAGTTAGAAACGTAACACGGTGTCAACTGCGAGTGGTCTGTACCACAACAGACTATTCTACTTATGAAACGACGTACGTAAGAGAAATACCAGTTTGTTGTCTTTACACATTGTAACAGTTATTTACGAGATTGTCCCGATGAAACGTAAATAATAATAAACATAATTCTTCGTATGTTGTAACTGTATTAACACCTTTTTTTTGATCTGTTTATATAACTTGTGCAATGATTACTGATAGACGTATTATACGAACCGTGTAACGTAATCTACAAATACAGTTTCTATCGAAAATTTTCCCACTCGTGAATCTCCAAATGTTAATGAAACACTTTTTAACGAATCTTTTACAGACTTTAGAACAACGGAATTAAATTCATGTGAAAGAAAGTATTATACTTTGCATGCGTTGACTGGTACTTTATCGCATCTTATTCGGGTAAATGTGTATGACAAATGGATATTTATCGTTAGAAATGTCAGAAATTTTCCATCGTTATACACTGCGAACAAGTGAAAGAGTTTTCGATTTTTATCCACGATGTTTCCACGTAGTATTGCACGTGTTCTTCCTGTGGCTGGACAATCAGCGGCTTCCTGTTTACGAGCGGTAAGTTCGACGACGCGATCTATACTTTCCTCTTTGACGTTTTTTCAAACACGGTGACTCATTCCTTCCTTCCTGGACATTGAAGAGATTTACACACGTCCAAGGACGCGTAATGAAACTTTTGCCAGTCCATAGGTCGCGAACGAGTCCATTCGTGAAAGGAAAATTACATAGAGTCTGTTTTTGAATATTAATCAGCGATAAAAAAAAATTGACATCGCTGAGTGTAAAGTGTTTACGAAGCAGTTTTGCAATTTTAGGAGTTCCATGTCCACGTTATATTTACTTTCTTCAGGATCGGATTAAGTTCGATAGACTCAACAAAAATATATTTATTTATTGAAGCAGCATTGTTATTATATTCGTGATGATAAATTGTCCGTCTTGTGCGTCATTTTCCATCTATCTGTCAGACATCTGTTTCATATAAATTATATGTCTATACAGTACGGATCAATTACTGCATTTTCATGTAAAATCAATTTTTTTCCAAACCTTCTTTCGATCAAAGGATTTATCATGCTATAATTCCCGATGGTAAACAGTGCTAACAATTTTTTTCCAGAGCATAGTTTCGCATCTCGTCAAGCAAATCTTGGATTTCCCAATTCATAATTTTCTTCATTCATAATCGACTATAACTCCGATATTCTTGGGATCTTAGTAACACGAAGTGTTACATGGCGCGAAACTAATATTCGCAAACAGAAAACTAAAACCAAGATCGGGGAATACCGAATGTGAAAGAAGTATGATCAAATTTCTCGACCCAATTCACATTATTATTTTTTTCTCATCGAATGCTTACAGTTAACACAACATAACATAATAATTTATTATAATGCAATATAACATGATGTATAATATACATAAATAATACACATAATAATAGCGTTCATAGCGATAGAGTATGCAATATGGAAGAAGTTTGATACAATTTTTCGACCCAACAGTCAAATGATTTACTTGTTATTTATTTATTTTTCGTTTAGCGAACGATTATAAACGTTTGACACTGCAACATTTCGAATGTTTCACCTGCTTTCTAAATCGATAGATTCTGTTTGTCTTTCAGAAAATTACAAATCTTATTCTTTGATTTTTCTCAGAACTCCTGGACAATCGTAAACGTTCCATCGTTTAAATCGGTCTTTCGATTCTCGAAATCCACTAAGCTGTAATTGTTCAACGACGTATAGTAATAATTATACTGTGTGTATAGTAACAATTACACGAAGCTACTTCGTCAGGCATATAATGCACTTGGTTTCGTAGAACTATCCGACCGCAAACTACGATGCAAATCTGAGCTCTACATCTCGATGAATTTCATTAAATGTAACTTGGTAAAATGATATAAAGAAATATCCGTTGATGTCAATCAATGGAAAAAGAAGGAAGAATATTTTGCATTCGTGTTATTTATTCGAATGCATAAACTGGAAATGCAACGAATTTCATATGTATAAGCACTTGCACATAGTCTCTGACTATCAGATTTTTATCGCTGTTAAGGCCACAGTTTTAAGAGAATGCTAGACGATATGTTTCTTATTTGAACGAAAAAAGATACTAAATGTCGATAAAACGCTTGGAAATGTTATATAAAGTAAGATCCAGATAAGAAATGTGCGCAAGTACGTATCGTTGATCTACATTTTCGACTTACTTTTTCACCTCCATCTAAACCGTGTCGGATAATTTCAGTGCAAGATGATCGTAAACGAAATGTTAATCTACAAATGACTCTTACGATTTACGAATGACTGTTCCTTTCTGATATTTGGTTTCGCGATCACTGTATCGTTGCTACACGCATGATTTCTCGTTTCAGTTTCAGTGAAACATTTCCTTAGGAAAATACTAATTCTGTTTGCCGCAATAAAATCGAGATTAAAGTGAGAATTTTGTGATCCCTTAAATTCCAGCGAAAATTCCCAGCTGCCTTTCCACCGCCCCGAGCCGAATCGAAAACTTCAGTTCTACGAAAACGTGCCTCCTCCTGCTCTCCTCCCCCTCCCGAAAATCGATAAATCATTAAACGCATTGAAAGCAACGAGACTCCACTTGTAATTCACGGAACATCGATAGCTGGGTCCGTAGTGGCTCGTGGTACGTGCACCAGCCGTGCACGAACCTAACGCACCAACACCATCGAACGTCAGAGCCAAAGTCGTCAGAATGAAAAGGAAGAAAAAGAAGAGTCGTGGCCGCGTGTAACGTGGATAAACGAGAGAGGAGAAGAAGAAGAAGACGAGGAAGGAGAATTAGGAAAAGAAGAAGATGGAAGGAGTCGAAAGCGGAAGGGAACGGCACCGCGAACGTCGATCGAAGGAGAAAAGGCAAGGAAAGGCGAGGCAGAGCTCGTGCCTCGTGGACAATGCCACCGTGGTGAGGCTATGGGAACCCGCGGTGTGAAGGCATGTGTTGTTTTCTCGAGGCCGTTGGAGGACGTGTCGCGGCTCGCATCGTCAATTTGCCTGACAAAAGGAAACCACCGTGGCGTGGACAGGATGCGTGACCAACCGGATTCTCGGCGATGCGTGCGCGTACGCTTGGAATCCAAACCGTACACACACCGTCGGCTGTCCGGTTTTTCTTTTCATCTGACTCGAGACAGCGTATATTCTAATCCTTCCACTCTTCAGGGGGACGCCTTATGAAATTCTTGGTCCGTGCACGGTTCACTCGACCACCACCCTTGCTGACGGGATTACTCGCTTTCGATTCGGTGGCTTGAATTCTGTGTGTGCGGTCGCTTTGATATCTGGCGCCGATAAGCCTCCTTTAACCCTTTCAGCAACCAATTTTTTCAGAACAGAGAAAGAGCAGTTTCGTGTATCGTACAGATACGTGGGTCTGTACGAGGCCGATGCATAATTAAATAACCGTCCTTCTTAAGAGACTACGCTGAACCGAACA
This sequence comes from Bombus pyrosoma, assembly GCF_014825855.1. Classification (NCBI taxonomy): domain Eukaryota; kingdom Metazoa; phylum Arthropoda; class Insecta; order Hymenoptera; family Apidae; genus Bombus; species Bombus pyrosoma. The sequence goes on along the minus strand of NC_057783.1, from coordinate 2,693,438 downwards.
GTTCCCAACGATGGGTTCTTAACAAATGAAATTTCTTACTTCAGACTGGCAGAATCTGCAGCACGTAATTGTGCAGAGAACATTAAACACGAGAAGGTTAACCGTATCAAAGTTATCGCTTGTGAAACTGCATACTCTCGGTGTTTGCTCTTACAACGTATGTTTGCAAACTGAACTTCTCTGTTGTTTCGAGCTTGCTCGTATTACTCGGTTAGCATGGTAGTTTGCTATATTATATTGTAAGATCTGTACGTACATAAGATTGTAATGCCAATCCAATATATATACAGTGGCTGATGAAAATATTTGAATATCAATATTTTGGATTTTGGGTTGAATTGTATTGAGTTTGAGAGTGTTAAGAGATTGCGAATTTTGTCGATACCCCCAATGACAAAATCCCGAATAACTTAGTTGCCAACCCAATATAATAATGTAAAAGTCATTGTCGTGGAGCCATTCGTCACATTTAAATGTTAAAAGTAGGCGAAAGTTAAAAAAGATGGCTGGCTTGCTGTTGTTTTGATCCATCTGAAATGAGCGACGATCGAGCAGGTGGAATATTAAAGCATTGAAAAACGAGCGATATGTGTTTACAAGTGGAAGCTTTTATATAACACTGAGAAATGAAATCGTTGATAAACCTTCTGTTCGTAAGAGAGAGCTTATTCATCGGCCATCTGTTTAATCATGCTGCATAAATCTTTGCCCGGTTCATACCCGGAATCAGGTTCCGTGTTCTAACGTGCTGTATTACGATGAAAATTTTACGAGGCTCGCATATTAATTTTTTCCTTGATTTTATCGATTCTTTTAACCGCTTGAGTTATAGCTTCAGGCGTCGTGGAACTTTGTTATTACAAACGCTGAGTGATTGCCAATTATTCACTGTGCAATATTGCTCAGTACGTACTCGCACGGAAATATCGATATTTTTAGTCAAATTTTTCACGGCGTTTAAGTTTTATCTGAAATATTATTTTCTATCTGTAATCGTTCAAAAAACACATAATTCCCCGCTTATGTAAAGCGTGTGCATATATTTGCATATATTTGAATTGTTACAACGTATGATGCGAATATTTCTTTCTTTCAACCATAGATAGAACGATTTAATCTTTCGATTTTACACCGAGTATTATTTCCTTTTTTTTATATATTCTTGTTTCTCCTTCCTCTGTCTCGAGATATAAAATATATTCCTTTATTATTAACATTATTATTAATTTATTCATTAATATTGTATAGTCAGCGATCGACAAATTCCCTGAATTCGTGTACTTACGTTTTGGCATCTCCTCTTTACTAAGAAACGTTGCAGATAAATTTCTCTGAAAATCAGTCCACCGATTTTCCAACTATGCGTTATGGACAAATATATACACACGAAAATGACGGCATTAACGTTAATTCTATTAAATTGTCAAACGATTTGGAAGACAACGAAGAGCGAGCTATTGTTTGGACAGATTCTAACGATCCACAAGATAGTTGCATTTATTTTCTTATTTTCAATGTAACACAAAGGGAGAAAACTGAACACGAACGCGAAGAGATACAAAGAAAATTGCGCGTTAAGAAAAATTCGAATAATACGTATTTGCGAAATAGTCGAGAGCTAACGAAATTTCTCTGAAACGTTGTACTTATAAAATCGTTTCTGCACAAGCCCAAGGATATTATCTGAAAGAGTTACGATATTAACCATAGAAAATTAGTCGCAAAACCTTCGTTTAACAGCTTGTATTCATAAAACCGAATGTTTATTATTGCTTTTAATTTCAGTTATAGGGCAGGAGGCCAGAACAATATCTTAAGAATAATCGGGCCATGTACCTCCCAAATTTTTATGACGGTTAATAACTATATAATAATCACTTATTGCTATGTAATAAGTCTCGAAACTTAAAAATTATCTTCTTTTACAGTTTGTCTTGTTCGAAAAAAAAAAAAAAAAAAAGGAAAAAGAAAAAGAAGAACAGCCGTGTAGTACACGTCGAAGCAACAGGCCTTCCCTTTAAATTATCTGTAACAACGGTGATTCGCGATACGACAGTGAATATCGAGCAAATTGAAAGATGCGTGATTGCATGCCAATTATAACCTTCGTTTTATCTTGTATAATTATTAATTAAATTTCAATCTATTTTGGTAATTACGGCTGATAAATTGATACAAGTAGTCCGTGGGAAAAAAAGATCCGACGAAATATTTATATGCAAAGTAGAAAATATGCAAATAGGTATGCAATTGAATCGATAAGATCGGAAATAGGTCAAATTATTTTTAAGTAATTTTTTGCCGAAGGACAAGAGAATATTTTTGGTTCGATTTAATGACGGCGATTTATTTTTGTCCGCGTTATTATGACACGTCGCATCTTCTTTGAAAATGTGAGACGATTTGAAAAATGTGCTTCTCGAGTCATCACTTTAAAGTTCTTTGCAATCATAAATTGATAGCAAAAAAATGACACCTGGTGCTGTTTTACCAGAGTGACGTACGCTTCGTGTTGATAAATGTGATTAAAAAAGTAACGTGTTATTATGTTTAGTAACTGTTCCTTGCAGTTTGTGGAAAACTGGTGTTTCCGAATTGTGTCGTTTTCCTAGCATGCGTATATGGCTCATAAAAGTATCTCAACATTTATCAACATTTATCATAGAAAATTATTACGTCTATATTGTACGTGTTATATTCGAACATCAGGAAATTTCATTATCGCGATTGTCCTGATTTTATTGATCAAATCTGAAAATTGATATAGAAATTACAGGATATTTATTGGAAGTATAAAAACTAACAGCTGAACGAAACCTGTAGCTGATTAATTAATGGATCAATCTCATTTGTATCTACATTTGCTGATCTCTACGAAATATGTAATCGTATCTAAGTATCTAACTTTCAGATCTGTCTCGAACTAGACCAATATAATCATGCTTTGTACGACACACGTGACATACATATTCATAAATGGCGTTTACCAGTGTCAAAGCATTGTCGTGAGTCGGTGTGTGTACGTGTGAATTGTTAGCTTACCCGAAAAGTTTCTTTCGTTTTATGAGGAAATAATAGACGCACAATGTTTTTTGGTTTTATATTATTTTGTCGAATCACGTACGATCCATTTTCTTCTGTTGAGATAAACTTGCTTTCACGTTTGTACGAAGGTGCACCGTTGTAAAAAAAAAAGCACGTTTGCGAAAGAAAGACACTTTCCGGACAACCTAATACACGAAAATGTAAGCTTCTTTGCTTATAAGAAATTGCATTTTAACATCCGGCAGAATTATGAATTATATTACGAATAATTGAATATCAGTTATAAATGAAACATGATCCTAAGAGTGCATCGAAGAATAATATTTTCAGTAACACGTGCGCATATTACTTGATATTTAATGTCGTGGTAGACATTGTGTGTTACGCGTATGAAGTTTCTAGGTGAATAATGAGGTTGGTAAGGAGAGAGAGAAAGAGAGAGAATCGTCAATGAAACGACAATAAGTTGACAGATTAACAGTAGAACTATCGATAGTTAACACGAAGCTATTTCTACCAAAACCAGTGAAAATGACTGGTCTTTAAACAATACCTAATAATAGAATATTTCTATATTTGTTGATTTATTACTTTCTTACAGAAGCAATTCCACGTTATGTAGCACATTGTTGGTATTGTTGATCCATCTGGCACCATGATCCATAAACGAGGGTTGACAAATTTGTAAAATCGTAGAACCAGTCATTTTCACTGCTGTGGTATTTCTAGCGTTAGCATCTAGCGATCTAGCGATCGATTCGCAATTTTCCTGGAAACTGATATCGTCATATCGAACGATACGCGGTAGAAATTTGAAAAACGTGTGGCAAGTTGTAGAAAACGAGGAAACTGGTTAATTGAGGTTCGATAAACATATTGCAGCACCCTTTTACACTTTGACAAGCATCAGTCATTTTCACTGGTGTTGGTATAAGTAACCTTGATACGAAATTATTTTCAATTCGAATAGAGAAAAGACAAAATAAAATTCATTATATTATTCTTTTAGTAATCGTTACGAAAGTCATTACATCATTGTGGAAAAAAATATTACATGAATTTTAAAATAAAATTGTAAAACCAGTGAATTTGACTGGTGTGGTAGTTCTAATGCGAAGCACATGGAAATATTATGTACGACTTAGCAAGTACATATATTCTGACGTATTTTGTTTTTCCAACACAGTTGACAGATTAGAATCAGATATTATTTAGTGAAATGTTATGTTTCAGTAAAAGGGGAACTTGAAGGCTTATTTTTATTCGATGGCCAAATAACAAAATAATTTTCAGGATAATTATTTCCTTCTTCAAATTCGCTATTGTAAAATTGAAGATTTACCTAAAACAACGAGATCCATTTATTATCTGCGTGGGATTTTAATGTTTAAGATCAATAATCGTTTAATATTAAGGTTTTCTTCGTAGAATTTTTCCAAAAATCTATCTGCCACATCGAAATAGCAGATTACATTAAACAATGTCGACAAGGCAATTATTATTTACATAAATAAGCTGAATTTCGCTCAACAGAAAAAAGCATTGTTCACCTCTTTTTCCTTTTTTTTTTCCTTTTTTTTTTACCTGATAACTCCGAAACAAAAACGTCACGAGGTTAAGAATAATACTATGTACTTTTGGATTCTTTCGCAAATTACTATAATATACGCATACCGACACGAATTCAGGACAAATGGACGATCCGAAATCGACGGAGGATGGGAAAAAAGAAATCGATTTCATCGATAACAGTAATAACTATTAATCAACGGCAATATAGTACCGCTAATTTATCCAACAGCGCGGAACAATATTAATAACGAAAACCACCGTGCAAACCGATCATTTTCCAACTGTGGATCCATTTTTTGTACCGTATAAGACTAAAAGACATCGAACATGAGTCAGCCCCGAGGGCAATTGCACGGTTTATTAAAACGAAAAGTTTATCGAATGGGCGTTTGTCGCTCCGAGGCTACAATGTATGCAAATTTCGTTCGGAAATGTTATATTTTCAGTGGGATGTGGGCCGGGGTAACGTCGAAATTGTATAAGTGGCCGGTAGTGATGGGACTGATGCGATACGTATCGATGACAATCGAACAATTTCATACTTAACCCTGTCACGATCCACCAATTTTTACGCTTCGATCCTCATCTTATTTTCTATTTACATTTTACCATTTATTTTTGAACATTTTTTTTATGTATTTATACATTTATAGAAAGTCTGAAGGCGCGAAAACGCGTAAAATGCAGAAAATGTAGGAAATATCCTTTAGTGGGTAAAACAATCTTCCTAAGATTCCTATTTTTTTCTTTTAATTACAGTGAAATATTCCAAATATATTACTCTCTGTATCGTCGAGCAGGTAAAATAACTTTTCCCCAGCATTGCACTCTTTTAATTACAATGAAAGAAAGTTTATAAAACAAAAAGTATAAGACACCATAACTTTGCAAAATGGATCTACACTCAACAAGAGCAATGAACAAACACACGTACAATACGTACCGCAGAATAGATGTCTGTCGTCGGTGGAATAAACTTTTACTACAAAAACGACCAAAGTTCGTGTTCGTCAATTTCAAACTTCTTTCCATTCGCCAGCGTTTGCTCGCGAAAGTCTGAATTTGTATAAATGTCTGCAGTCCAGTTATAACTTGAGTGTAAAAAGTTACACACTCAACGACAAAAGTGTGTTAGTCCATTAGCGTACAGAAGCTACAAAATGTATTGCACGTTAATGTATGTTCGCAATTATACGAATTCACTGCGTTCATTTATAATTCCACGTCGTTTGACGGATCATTATCGATTCATATGGCTACAGAAATTGAATTCTACGAGGATAAAACGACGCTGGATCAAAGAGCGTTTTATCGGAAGCTAAGAGCATATAGAAACGCTACTCGTAGCTACTGTGAATTATTTTGGTGAGAAGTATCATTCCCAACGCTACTCTTTCAGTTACTGGTTTCCGTTCACTTGGAATTACGGGTGAAACCCACGGGACAAAAATGAAGCGAGGAAACCCAAGGTGGCTCGATGCACCAAATATTTGGAATTTCGCGTTACGATCGATAAATACCGCCGCCGTTCCTTACGCAGATCGTTCGATATCGCTTGCAGCTTCCTTTTATCGCTGCTCCATTAGTTCCAGAAGCGAGAACGCTCGATTCAGATAACAAATTCGGCCAGGCTGGCGCTGCCGATGAATATCGTGCAGCTCCTCCTTCATATAAGCGGCAAAGTAGCCAGTTTACGGAAGTTCTTAACGACTGTATTCCAGCTCGTAAGAATGTTAATGATTTTTCGTTGATACGTACATATATACACGTACAGCTAATGGTGTGTTATTTTGCAAGCTTGTCAGCTGGTTTATAAGGGACGTTATTTTAGAGCGTGGCAAATGGCGCTGGTTCGTTTGAGACGCGTCGAATATCGCGGTCTAACAGGATGTAAGTAGCCCGTCGTTTGTAAATATCGCCTTGCAATCGGGCAATACTTTTTCATTTTTTACAACGATTTCTCGTCGTTGCATTTTGCTATAAGGTACAACTATAAAGTTCCACGGTTCTTTCGAACACGTCGCCCTCTTCACCGGTGCATCGCTTGGAATGGCCTTGGAATGCAATTTTTCAAAATATTTCATGTTTCGCAGTTCGCAGAGATTTACAAAAGTCGATGAACAATAAATAATCCATTCGTACCACATCGATTCCAAAGTTATAAATACATTGGAATGTAAAATCTGACAAGCAATATCTTTGCAACTTTCCATTGGAATGTTCGATTGTTCGTAATACAGGCGCGTAACACCTGTGTAATAAAATCTAAGAAACCGAAAATTATATTTATCTGGTTGTTTAAAAAATAACGATTTCGTCGCCTGTGGCTGCCAAGAATCGTCTTTCGAATCTCTGGAGGCAGCCGAATCAGACACCGCACAACCGCCCAAGTCGTGGCATGCGTGCGTGAACCGTGGCACAAGCGTAGCACACGAGCAGCACACGCACAGCACGCAGCTTTTTCCATCCCTCTAACCAACGCACATGCTCCCGCGTCCATCTTGATCAAAAGGAGACCCCGACGAAGGCAAACGAGCGAAGAGAAGAATGGGCCCGATTCAAGGCGGCTATACGACACACTTGTGAGGCTTTTCTGGCCCCTCGCCACGGGGTGGATAGTCGTGCAGGAGGGGAAATGGAAGGCCTGCGAGGCCCTTCGTCAGTTCTGGCCGTTTCAACACGGGAAGACTCCGATCGACCGGTTCCCACGAAACGGAGACACACCACCTGTGCGTCGGAATGAGGACGAACAACCCTCCGTGCAAACGAGCAATCGTCGAGGGGACGTGTCATGATTTTCGAGCCTAATTTCGACGACGCACCCGGCTTACACCAGGGTGGGGGCGTTAAATCATTCGCTACGGGTTACAAGATTCTCCCCTTTACTTCTATTCAAGCTGTCGCACAGAGTTTCACGTGATTGAGACAATCGCGGAGAAAGAACGTTCTGTTTCCCTTCGCTTTTTCGCATTTTTTAAGGATAGGGTCTTTTTTATTTAGTTTAACTTGAAGCGTTTAGTATTCGTAATGTTTATAATTAAGAATATAATACGAATATTTGTAACGTATTTTTATTTCATGAATTACAAATGTTTCCAATTCATTGAATTAATGTTTCTGCTCTACTACGGTTGAATAGAACTATTTTGTTACTCGACGAACTTGTGACAACGACAGCGAACCATTAGGTTTTGACTTGATCTTCGCACATGGCTCAACATTACACCTTCCCCATTACGTAGGGCAATCAGGATCCTCCCCTTGTCCCTCAACACTTACAAACGCAACATATAAAAACTGCAAGCATTCGACCACGAGACTAGTCTTGAGTCTTGATTTGAACAACTATTTTAACTTCGCTACTTTATTGTAATATTATACTTGATCATTTTCGTGAATAAAAGTCTACAAAATTATAAAAGCACAGTCAAGTTAAGTTATTGCTCAGCTACTCCTTTTTTTATCATTAATTTTACCTGACAAACTCTTCGTGGCCAGATTTTGCAATTCTCCAACCAGAAGACATGTTAAAAAGCATCTTCTAAACTGATAGAAAGGCTTTCAATGTCGATGTAACCAATGATATTTATTATTGCAATAGTTTCTCACATATAATTTGGATTTATATCCTGATGATTAAAAAAAAAAGATAGCAAGTGTTGCTTCTAATTACCAATTCGTCGTTAATTTCTGCATACTGTTCCTGCAAAATCGACCAAAGTATCGCTGCGTTTACGAGCAATAACGTACGCGTTATTTCTACTCCTCCGAACCGTATCGTCGTTCTGCGTCTACATCATCAAATTACAAATCGCTTGGATCTCCTCAAAGATACGTAAACTCGACACCCGTATCGCTCATCGGAGAGAAGACATCCCTCAACAAATTAACCTCTTACCCATGTACCCGGTGTTATAATTCAGAACCGCCCTAAAGTCTGCGTCTGATCGCGTGGATATTCTTTTAATGGGGAAACTAAGGAGGAAAACGTCGGGATAATTAAGACTCGAAACGCTAATGGACGAAAGAGGAGGAGTAGAAGGGGCAACTGGAAGCGGAAAGCCGCGGCGTGTTCTTTTTTCTTTTTTTTTTTACGAACGATGTGGCGCCGCGTGTTCGAGGAACGAGAAATATCGTTCGTCAGTGGAGAACGATCGCGCCTGCGGCTCAAGTGCTTCATCGGGCCAACGTTCAACCGGTAGCAGTTGTTAATTAGTCCGCTGCTCGTTTAGATTCACCGATCAGCCAGCGAATGAAATTAAAAAGAGAAAAGAAAAAGAAAAAGGAGGATATTTAAAAAATCATCAGCCGACAGCGTGCAGCGTTTTATGAGCTTCTTTTTATCTATAAAGAGCCCCAAGGACAACTTGTTCCGCATAATCTGGCCAGTCGGTGGTATTATTCGCGATACAGCCGATTCCAGCTGGAATTTCTCATCGTGATCAATTTGCAATTAATTAATCGTTCGATGGATCGATAAGCTTCGAGGGATGAGATTGGAAAAATGATTTGAAAAACGATAGAGATGATAGGAAGATAGATGAAGTTAATTGGTTACGCTAGCCGCTGCGGTAATTTGCTTTCCAGCTGGCTACGATGGCAGCTTGCACCATTTTTTATCGTGTTATTTACGGAATTTTGTTATGCTAATTTTATGAATATTATATACGAGTGATACAGATAATTAGGAGGATAGATAATTTCTATGCTAATTCTTTGTTGCGGCCTTTGATTTATTTTTGTTAAATACGATGAAAGCTAGTTTTCTTGGCATTTTACGCACCACGTAACGTGTTGACGCGTGGGATTTGTTGCAGATACACGTAATTTCAATGCTAATTCCTCGTGCAAGCAAAGGCTGCAACTTGTGGCAGATCTCGATCGCTCGATTTTTTAATAATTCTCACCTTCTACATTCACTTTCGTTAATTACACCGCATTATATTACGAAGATTTCAAACGAAAACACGATAAATCGCATCTTCCATCTTTTCTAGAGAAACAATTATAAACTTCAGTATTTACATTGTTATCAACATTCTTATCATACCTATATTATCGAAAACATCTTTTCATTTGATTCTGAATCTCACGTATTTCTTCTATATTCCTTCTAACTTCAAAGATGAACATATATTGAAAGCTATTCAAATATTCTTTGCTTTAATTAAATTTCCAATAGACCCAACAGATTGCTTTTACTTTTCTCTATTTTATGTTAAAATATCGCTTTTTAATCACACGTAGGCTGACAATAAAATCAAAAAGTCAAGAAAACAGTAAGAAGACCTATTCCGTGCTCGTCCTATGATAACCTGCGTGTGCATTCTGTGCATTTTGTTTGTATTTTCCATTTTCCTTGCAAAATGCATAAAGATCCGCCTTCTAGTAACTAGAAGCATTCCACTTCTACAAAAGATGGTCGATCCCTGGTGCGATTTCGCAGTGACCATCGTCAAAAGCCAATGGTGGTTCGCGTGGAACCGTCGAGGAGGCAGCATCGAACACCACACCACGCCACGTTGTCGTACATGGCGAAAGAGTTAAAATTAAAGGTAGAAACACGCAGTCCCGGCAGGGGACCGTTGTACGAGTAACCTTTCAGTCAACATCGACGTTAATTCGAGTCGTACGGTGTATACGCGAAGCAGGTGGCTCGAAGAGGAGGAACCGGACCGAGGGAACGATGAGACGCGATTACCGCGAATATAACGGTACGCGGGCGCCGGCGATGGAGAAAAATGCGAACCGCGAAAATTGCAGCCCTCCGCGGAGTCTTCTTTCTCTTTCTTTCTGTCTTTCTCTTCCACATTTTTTTTTCTTCCCTTTTTCTCTTTACTTGCCATTTTCTCTTCCCCATCTGTTCCTCTTCCCTCCTTTCCATTTTTTCTCTTTTCTTCCCCTTCTCTCTTTCTCGTCTTTTTCTTTTTACTTCCCTTTTTTTCTGATAATTTTTCGCCGTTGGTAGGCCGCGATGATTCGATAAGTCGTTCGGCGATTCGTTCTGCCACCCTGTCGCCGAGACATCCTGGCAGAGAGCAGGTGTAATCCCCGTAGCTGGGCCACGGGGCGCATAATTGAGCCGAGCTAAACAGGTCACGCGGTCATTTCGATGTTTATCGAAGCGAAGGGCCTCGCGTGATACCCGCTGCTCTTTCTTTCGCGTGTTCCGTCCTTTGCGGACTGTTAAATTCCGATTGAATGGAGAACGGTTTCGTCCCATTTTCAAACCGATCCTTTCGCACGAACCTTACAGATTCTTCTTACAGATCTTTCGCTATTGTCCGAGTTTTCTTTTATACAGTTGATCTTGCGGGCTGTGACAGAAAAATATCTTTCCATTGGTTTCTGAAACGTGTCGAGGTACCTAAAAGCTGCGAACTTTTATTCCTTTACCGTTGAAGTTTAGTAGTATGTACTGCTATAGTGACGATATTTTGATGAAATTTTTCTTAATAACTCAATACCTATCATTTTGTCAAGATATCAATAAGATGGATTGTTTAATTCCATATGCAAAATGTACCGATGCGCGTAAATTGTTAAACCGATTTAAATCGATCAGTCAAGACACGACTGGAAATATTGGCTTGGCAATCTAATAAACGCCAATCCAATAAACGATTCGCTCAGCGGTCACAAGATAAATCAACTGCATAAGTTAAAATACGTAGACGAATGATCGTTACAGACATCATCTTTACAAGTTTCCCTTGTCACTTGCAACTACTCCTTCTATCTTCTCGTGATAAATTCATTTACGAGAACGAGACTGTTTTTCGTAAGACGTGCAATACTAATCATAGTAACTTTTTAAAAAGCGATCACACAGAAGCTGCGATCGATACGACTTGCGAGAGGATTAAATGTAGAAAAATGAATTTCCAACAGATTCTAAACGATTCTTCGAGCTTTGATAAAAGAGTCGGCGTGAATTAGCAAAAAGTAGGAATTCCACCCGCTACACGAGTTGATGCAAGCTTCAGCATGCGCGTAAATTTTTGCGTAACCGCGACAGGTTGCCGTTGGCAGATCGCGCGCGTGTTACGACGATTTAAAAGGAGGTTCCTTCGCTCTCTTTTCGTCTCGTGATTAATTGGTCTCGTGCGACTATGTCCCAGCCGCGTGTTCCCTTGCACGCGTCGTTGCATAAGCGTTCAAGACAGTCTTACCACTCAATCTGAGACTCAGGTGAAAGTCACTATAAGCATCGAGGTCTGGCATCGAACAAGTGATTTTTGACGACGTGGAAATCGGCCAGCTTCTGATAATTAAATCGAGGCACCGTCTGACAGCCATCGTGGCACGACGGAAGTCGACCGGTTCTACGAATGAAAAATCTGCTCGTTGTGTCCGATTGCGGACGACTTCAAAGGAATCGCGGACCCGTCGTTCCGGGACGTTTCAACTTTTATGCGCAAGTAACGTTATTCTTTGGAAATTTCGCGATTAAAATTAAAAAGGAAATGTAATTCTTTGGAAATTTCATGATTGAAATTGAAAAAAGAAAGGAGGACATTCTTTATCCTCCGTCTGTTTCTCCGTTCACGAAGCTTCACTGTTCAAGATAAGAAAGTCAATCTTTTAATTTTTCATATCCTTTTTATGTTATTTATCTTTCTTCCTTGAATTTAACTCCAATTAGGATCGAATTCTAAAGAAGCTTCTTTAATTTCCGATTCGACGTCCTTTGTAGACTTTTTATTGGAGGAATGTTAATTATTGGTATCATCGTTTCAGTGTGTAGCAAGATTTTTCTTCACACACGTCTGACGCGCCGTAGTGTTCGTAAGAACCCAGTGTCGCATATGTGACATGCATAGTTTATCGTTGTCTGATCGTACAAATAAATCAAGTCTACACTGAAGTACCTTAACGATAGCAAAGTATCGCACATGTGTCTCATTATATAACATGTTTGTGTCTTCGATACACGTTACGCATACAATTTTCCGGCGCATTATCATAACAAATGATAAAACCGTAGAATATTAGAAACATTACTGACCCAATGACATCAATCGAGAGTTAGAAACACAATTGAGAGTTAATATGGTGGACAAGTTTCCTTGCCATATTAAACGTAGCTATTTAGCGTTGTGTATAATTAAACAATCAAATACATTTCCTGCATTATTTCTTCGATATTTCCAAGAAAGCATCGATCGTGCCTGGAGTGAAATTATTTTTGCAAAGGGTGAATTGAACGCTCCAAGATGTCAGGACATGTGACATGGCAAATTATTGCCTTTCATCGCTGAAACGACAAACAAAAAGACAACTTTTTAACAAGACAATGCTGCCATTCATACGGCCGCCACTGTAAAAAAACTGGTTTTACGTTTTTTCGCAATGGGATTATTTAACATGGTCAGCGTCGTGTCTTAATCTGAACGCCATCGACAACTCGTGGGGAATTCCAGCCAGAAGATTTTACGACCAGGGAAGGCCACCTATAGGAAATACCGTAGAATTTAAAAACGGACTAAAACCCACGGATGTTCAGAACGAAACTCTAAACAGGTTAGCGGATAGTGTACCTAACAGACTGAATCAAAACATAGCAATAAAAAATAAAGGAAAATTCATTAAACGTTGAATGAAAGCGTGACAAAGTTAAGGTCGAATTTATATCTCCTGGCAGCCGAAAATACAAGAGAAACAAGAGAAAATTACATTTTCTGCAAACTTCAAAACAAGACAATTTTTGTGCTTCAGTTTTACTGTACGTTATATTGGGCTGGCAACTAAGTGATTGCGGATTTGTCAATACCACTTAATGACAAAATCCGCAATCAGTTAGTTGCCAGCCCAATAATATGAAATTATACAAACGAGTCTGTCAACTTTTCTTTCCATGTTGCAATTACATTGTTTCACTGTACATTACATTGGGTTGGCAACTAAGTGATTGCGGCTTTGTCAATATCACTTAATGACAAAATCCGCAATCACTTAGTTGCCAGCCCAATAATATGAGATTATATAAACGAGTCTGTCAACTTTTCTTTCCATGTTGCAATTACATTGTTTTACTGCACGTTATATTGGGCTGGCAACTAATTTGTCAATATCACTTAATGACAAAATCCGCAATCACTTAGTTGCCAGCCCAATAATATGAAATTATACAAACGGGTCTGTCAACTTCCATGTTCTTTCTTTCCATGTTGCAATTACATTGTTTTACTGTAAATTATATTGGGATGGCAACTAAGTGATGGCGGATTTGTCAATACCCACTTAATGACAAAACTTTTCTTTTCACATTGCAATTATATTGTTCCAAAGTTTGTTTCAACATTTCTTCGACAAGTGTAAGAACAGGATCGAGTTTATAATTATCCACGGCAGTGTAGCGTAACTATATTACACGACACGCGTAATCCATTCACACGAGCTTTAAAAATTCTTCAAAGGCTAAACCCTTCGGCCTTCGTCAAAACGATTCAACGGCGGTCGCTTGCATCATCGGTGATTTAGATACTCGCGGCGAGAGATCACACCATCTGATCCTTTCCACGGACTTGCACGTTCGAATTAACATTTATCCATATCGAGGATGACGGACGTGAACCGAATAATCCTCGACTCACGAAGCCGCTCTCGTTCGAACCGAAAGGTATCGCGTCCTGAAAATAAACATCGATTAACGGCGTGAAGAAGTAACAGCATCGGCTCTTTTTGCTTTCACAGGTGTTTGCTACGCGATCGTGGCGTTAACGCCAAGTCGATTAAAAGACCGCCTCCGTGGCCCTTGATGAGTAGGAAGAGAATCCGTTCGACTTAATGCCCGATTATTCACCGCGCAAACGAGTCGGAAACATCGATGCTGGCCATCTTCCCGGTCATTAATCCAATACGGTAATGAAGTCGATGGAAAAAACGGACAGACGAAGAGGAGAAAAAAGTAGAGTATCCGAAGATGCTCACGAAAACGATCGTTTCATGACTCGTGCGATCGTGCACGTGTTTCTTCGCGGTTTTATCGCTGTCGTAATTTAATTACTTCGTAGACGAAATTATCGAATATCCGCAATTGTCTTGGCAAAGTTTCGCATTTCTTATTACCAGACACGGCCAACATTTACGCAAAAATTCATATTTTTATGAGCAGAGGTATAATGAAGTTTGAACAGTGCTTTGCTTCGTCTCTTAAATTCTATAATAATTAGACTACGAGGTCTTTGCGTTTATAGGAAATTGTAGGAAAGTGTACCATTGCACGGAATACACGCAACTTGTATAAAAAAAAGTATAGTGTTGTCTATAGTGCTTGATAGGTAAAAGAATTTCTTACCGAAAATTTCATGTTTTAATTATACGTTCGAAGATGTGAATTTGCATAAAATCCACAGTCTGAGAAGAATTATTTTATTTTGCATGCTTTATATGTACGTTTTTGAATATTATGCACGTCGGGCGTATTTCCTTCGAATCTATTTTCTTGCAAATTATTTACAAGAACTTTACTATTAAATTTGCAATTATTTCTTATCCTACATTTCTGTTATTATTCTACTTATTACTACTTATTCCACTATATTTAAAAAGATTGTACGTATAATGGAAAGATATCTAAATTATGAAATTTTAAACAAAATATACTGTTCCAATGAAGAAGCTATCGAAATTCATAACAAGATTCGTAAAAGTGAGAACTCGACGTGAGTCTGTCTGAACGTAAAAGTAATTACTATGCAGGAGTCGTCTTAGTGCCCGCATACCACAATAAACAGTATACCTTTCTTTATCTTTATATTTTTTCCGAAATAACCAGATTTTCCCGATTTATCCGTCAAGGTTCCAGTGCAAGCTGTTTCCTACAAATCTCGTGACAAGTTCGAAGGCAACGGATTAAATCCGGACGCATAAATATTTGTCTGCTAGTTTGTAAACGACCGGTGTAATGAAACGTTTCTGAATGTTCCTGTGTCGTCATGGTTTAATCCGTTCATAATTACCACCAGTTCTTCGCTGCAATATCGGACAGACTAATTTATGTAACTTTTTAACGACTCGACTCATCTGAGAAAATCACGAGGTTTTCAAGATTACTTTGGTTGACCAGGTACGTTTGTGCGTATAAGAGTCGCTTATTAAATGGAAAAGTGATAAAAATGGATGAAATATCGCAGAAGCGTTTCAAAAGTGGTGTACACGGCTGAAACACGTTTTCCAGGAAAAGTAACAAAATTATTTGCAAGCTTATAAAAATGCAATTTATTATACGCGTCATGTTAGCAATAAGCACGCACTCTGAGAAGCATCGGGCAACTATTATTTTTGTAATCGAAGCTTACGTCGACGAAGAAAATAAATTTATACAACGTCGCAAAAATTGTTGCTCAAAATTCAATGAGAACTTTTCTTTCGCAAAATTATTCTTTTTATCTCCTCTGGCAGATGATAGATCTTATCCCGTAAAATAAAATTATTTCGTTTCGACTGTTCGCAAAATATTATGAAACAAATTCGTGATGCCGTTGAATAATTGCAATTTCCAGGACTACGCTTTTCCGTGCTGTATCGCGTTGACACGTCGCGAAAGTCGACATTCGCAATGAACCGTGAAAAATCTAAAGCAACCGTAACGAATCCACTTAACCCACTGTATCGTTCGACCTAACCCTTTCGACGTTCAGCTAGTCGATAACAATCGCACGCTTCCATCCAAGCATAGCCCGAGTGACCCATTTACCGTGACGCCTATAGGCGTTCGCAGCACGCTCTGCACTTTTAGCGAACGAATTCTCCGCTGCAAAAAGTGCACGTTGACCGAAACTTCTCTGAATCGTTAACGGAGTAACTTGACCTGATATACGTGTACCGAATGCCGACAGGATTAGAACAATAGTTTGATTAAATGAAACGAAGCGAGATTAAGTCGAATAAAATTTAATTAAACGAACGCGTACGATGCAAATGCAAATGCTATGTGTTACGTGACAAATATTGTGAATTATTTATCAGATATGCCATTGTTTCCATAAAAAGAGAATATACATGTTGCAACGCGTCTGACTTTGTTAGAATCAAGCAAACATTAACACATTTGTATGATTAGTTAACGAACGGATCGTCGATTATTCTCTCGAAGGAAACCACGCGATCAGCCGATATTCTACAAAGGAAAAGAAGACTAACTATTGTTAACAGCAATTTGCAATAATTAGAATCAATTCTTTGTTGAAATAAACGAATAACAGAAGTGAATTTAAATAAACTGTTTAAATTAAACTAATTAAATTTAAATATGAACTTTCGTTATATATTTTGATATAAAAATGTGTAAGAAAATGTGTTGTAAAATGAGCTTACTTTCAATAATGCGAGGAAAAAGGTACGCAGAAACCTCGACGAGATATTAAATTTGATTTTAACGATGTTCAATAGACGATTAGATAAATACGTTTTAATTCGACGAATTAATCGTCTTCTATCTTCTATCTAAACTTCTATGAAAAGTGGTGTAGAAACGTGTGAATGGAGAATTAGAAAACTGAGATGCAAATAATACGCAGTTAGTAAATACGACGCGTCTCGAGCAAGGTAACGCGTATTAGCGTGGAGATTTTCAAGCGTCAGAGACACACGCGTCGCGAATTCGGTGGGGAGATGTTAGGAGCATGCACGAACAGAAGTCGAGCGACTTCCAGGAAAATTCTGATAGCCTAGAGAATGTTTACAAAAAGAACATTTTCAACCGTGAGAATATTTACATATACATCGTCTAACGTACACGCATTCTACTATGTTTGCTATTTAAATATCACCGCATGTATTAATATCGCATGTTCAGCTATTACCATTTTTGTGGTTTATAATTCAGTCTCGAGTTAAGGTAGTCGTCAAGCGATAAAACGATTCTACAAAATTTCACAATTACGTGCAATTGTCAATAAACATTCTACGTAATTATTACTCACGTAACCACGACGAGTACAATTCCTGCTAAAGAATTTACTATCGATACGTCAGTACGTTAATCGCTAGACGCTTTTATGAAAGATAGCATACTAATTACCAAGTATCATACCACTACTTATCGCGTTAACAGCGTCATCCGTTCACGACACAAACAAAAGAAATTAATCGATTAATCTGCGAGACGCTGTTTCCCACGCGCGACCATCCGAGCGTCCCTTTAACCCTTTTAACCTTTGCTCGTTTCCCACAAAAAGATTTGCACACAATTGCCGATTACCATAGCACGGCTCATCCAAACGCAATCTTACGAGCAACACCGTCTATTCGTAGCGCCAAACTAATCTTCCAAGACCAGAAGAAATTAACCATCTTCGAAACACCATATATCAAACGCAACCACTCGACAGTCACTCTGAGGGAACTCTACCCTTCTACACCTTCCGCCCCGTCGTTCGCATAGATTCGGATTATGAAGGATGCAGCGCGATGTCAGTCTGGAGAATCTGCCCTATAAAGGGGAATCATAAGGAGGAAGAAAGCAAAAAGAATACAAGGAAAAAAAAGTAGCGAGCGAAGCAAGGAAGAAAATAAGGAAAGGGGATCTTCGGTCGGTGTGTTGGGCAGGGTGCCGACCGAGATGTGGGCAACAATATGGCCCGTGCTCGGTACAATAGCCTCGTATTATGTGCACAACAAGCGGCAATGGGGCCACGCTAAGGTTACATTACCGGGCCAGGTTGGCTCCTCTTCTCTTACAAAGAGGACTCACGGCTCGGTGCACAATGCGACCATCCAAGTGCAAGAAAGATACGAGACTCCTCTCTCTGTGTTCCCACATAAAGAGCATTCGCGTGTATGTGTATTTGGCCAGCGTATCAGCATACGTATACACGTAACGTACACCGGTACAATGGTGTGCGCATGCACAAAGGCCACGCAGACGGTTGCGAACGCGTGTTCCTTGCACGTGGTGGGGACGTTCAGGGCTTCCTCGGGCCTGAGAATCTTCCCACGTTTCTCGTAGCACGAGCCAAGAGTGTACAAGCGAGGAATTTCGGAGGCGAGGCGGCTACCCATTCTGCGGTGAAAGAAGAAGAGAAAGAAAGGAAGAGAGAGAGAGAGAGAGAGAGAGAGAATCGTGAACCTTGCGTCGGGGGTTCGCCATTCGACGAGGATGGGCGAGTCGAACGACGCGCGATTTGAAGCGAGAACGAACGATCTACAAGCGCTTTCGGTGCGAGAATGAAGAAGAGGGAGACGAGGAACAGTGCGGAACCGTTTCGTATACCAGCACGTTCCGAATTAGCGTCGCTGAACTGCTGCCGATGGTGGTGCGCCGGGTCGCTGACTACTCTTCTTCTTCCACCTTCTCTGCCGTGATATCGTGTCCCGGCCTGATTGTCTCGGTATATAGTAACACCGAACGTTAGACCAGAAGAGGGAGAGCCGAGCGGATCGAAGACGCTCTGCTGCTTTTTCGGTAAACATGCTGTTCCGGCGTTCGATGCCTCCTCGTACGTGCACTGGCTTCGTTGGACGATATTGATTGCCCCTTTCAGGTAACTCGCTTACTTAGGCTCCTCTCCCGCGCTCTCTTTCTATCGTGCTCGTCTTTTTTTTTCTTCTTTTTTTATTCTTTGTCTCTTTTCATTGACGCAGTTGCATCCTGCATTTCTGCGACTTGCATATACCATTTTTGAATATTTTCGGATACTTTCGAGTACTCGGAGAAAGGTTGGAGCTACTGTTATAGTTTTCGAAGTTTAAGGGATATTTAATTTTTGTATGGTTGTTTATGAGAGTCTTTGTACACCTCATGAAAGGGAAATATACCAACGGTTTAGACAAATGAATTGTGCAGTATTTATTTATTGGCAGACGAAGTGAAGTAACAATTTTGAATGTTTATCGTCCGATCATTCGAATGAAATTTAACATGCGATAAGAATGTCTACGGAAACATGACAATACGTATTTTTAGCTATATGTACGCTGCAATATTAAATACTTGAACACAAATATTTAAAATAATTAATGTTTATACCAAAAAGATTTAAGCCTATTTGTTATATATACGTAATACGTGAGACCAAGGGGATTTGGATTTACCAGTTACGTAAGAGTCTTATCCTTACTTAAAGGATACATCTATCACATCACATAAATTTTACGACTTCAGAGAAATTCCTCCACTGCACTTCTACTTGAAATAGAAGACGAGAAGGAGAGTAACCAACAATTTTTTAAAAGATCTAAATTGAAACATCCCTTCGAAAAACGACATTAACAAGTACCATCCACACATATACGATATTACAAAGCAGAGGATTAAATGATATAGAAATTGATGAATTTCTAATATTTCAAAAAAGCTCTTCCTAATTTCGGAAAACTATACTCCTGGAAAATGGAAGAGAAACGAATCGATCCTTCGAAACATCTAAATTGCCATATCCCGTTAAAACACGATATTAACGTTCTACCAACTATCGTCTTGCACGATATTATTATCATTCACCTATTCGTCAATTTTTAATATTCCAATCTATTCCCCGAGCGTTTATTCTTTACGTGTATTTGCTTCTGGCGATGTAATTCCGCAAAGCTATATTGGTTTAAAATAAAAGGGAAACGAGTCGATCATTCGAAAGATCTAAATTAAAATAGCTCGTGGAAAGAAGGGAGGAATAAAAGCGCCTGGCGAAGAAGAGGTTCGAATCCGATCGGCCGTTAGGATAATATCACATCGCTGCAGGGTCGTTAATACGATTAATAATAACGCAAGCCAGTGTGTCTCGATGATACCGGCGTGCCATCGCGGATAACGCTCGTTTTGTTCAGCTTAACAGGCACACGGTCGCGTGGACGCGCGCGCGCGACCAGCCACCACATCCGGCTCGGACGACCAATCAGTGTAATTATCCTACCGGTCTCTCTGCTGCTACGCACTCATGGTAATGCCTCGTTTTCGACGTCGCGTCTGCAGCATTATATCAGTCGACCTGGAAAAAGAATCGCGTTTCATCGCGATCCGAACGTTTAAAACCCTTTCAGCGGAGATCTCTTAGACCGGGATCGTTCTGTCACGATGAAATTAATGACGACGCGTGCACCTGTTTCGCGATACCGCGTTTAACTGCAAATTGATGTATCTGCGCAGTTTTATTGTAAGATCCTTCCCGGTTTTCAAGGAAAGGAAGTGAATGTAAACTTTATTCTTCATACTAAAATTATTGGAGTGAAGCAAACGAGCGATTCGCAATTTTTCGTAGGAATTTTTACGAATTTACGATCGCGCTGTCCTGCGGATTTTATTAATATTGTTTGAAGATCGTAGGAAACGACGAGTATCTTTCTATTGGTTTCTTCCATTTTAATGCCGCTTTATGATTAACCACGTTAACGTCCGCTGTATTTGAAAAAGTTCACCCGATATATAGCATCGCGATAATTCCAGGCTTGAAATGGGCCTTTGATGGATAAATAAAGAATATTTTTATTCCAATGGCTAAACGCGCAGAGAACCTGTTAGGCTCCAAGATATAGTTAAACGATTTGGTTTTATTAGTTATGCTTTGTGTTAATGAAGGATCTTAATATCTTCGATATTTTAATATTACGACGATGGGAAAAAGTGGATGGAGAAATAGACGTTCAGTTTTCGTGTCAAACAAATGGACAACTTTGATCATCGATCGATATACTAAATTTTAGAACTACTTCCTTATGAAAAATAGAAGATGTAACTTATCGTCTTCTTCCTCGTCTTCTTAATAATTTATATACCTTTTCATATATCTTACATTCTAGTTTTATTGATGTGTCGGTGCAAGCCAAAGCTGTTTCTCCAGCACGAAGAAATTAGTCGCAAATGTACATAGATTTTAGTTTCTTTGAAACGAGTTTTATGTTATAAACGCTGTTGTCTAGAAGCGTTAATTTATACAGACTTTGATTTATACCGAGCAATTACAGATTTCTGTTAGTTTTTCTGTCTTTGTTTTAATATTAACGTTACATCGTCTGTACGTGTGTGATTAACGATGACTTTTTTTTTTTTTTTTTAGACATTTTTCACCATTAACTCATCGATCTTTTGTTACTTTATACTCTGTTAACGTATGTTACGCAATATATTGGGTCTTTTAAAGATTTTAATCCTCGCAGCAGCTTATGGTAGGTGAGCAATCGAAGTTTCCTTCTAAACATATATTCGATTCTTCTTCATTCTCTGTAAAGATATTTCTGCTGGTTATCGATGTATCATCTTCTTGGAACCAGTGAAACATTAAGCAAGCGCAAGATTGAGATATCGTAGTCGTGCATAAAACGTTCAAATAAAATCGATCTTAAACTGGTTCGATTATAAGAATCACGAAACACGATTCGAAGAAAGCCGTCGTTTTGATAAATTTCATCGCGTGATTCACCTCCTCGCAGTCTTACGTTTCTATTTTCAGATTGAAATTCATGCAGAGACGATTAGTCAGTCGATAACCGAGAATCCAAGTCGTAAAGTAGCCCAATACTCTCGTTCCCTAAAGATCGACGTTCTTTCAATCTCACTTTCAATTACACTTGCTCGAATTACTTTGCAGGAAAGATATTTTTCACGAAACGATACACAAATTACATATCACGACGTTTTATTAACATTAGCATATCAACGCCGCGATCAACAATATATCAGACATTGCGCGAGTCTAGAAGATTGCCGCTACAGGCATCGATGTTTTATTTATAAAAAGCAAAATGAATCATCGACCCTCGATTAATAAGAACGTAGCAAGTACGTTCGCGTAATCGACGAATGGAAAAAGATTTTAAAATTAAATTTGCAACGACGATCGTGTGAGCCATTGATGCGGGCGCATTAATAATAAGTAGATGACACATCAGTACGCAGTTGACGAAATTATTTCAGCGTAACCGAGAAGTCCGGCACAATGCCAAAACGAACGCGAAAATATATTGTGGCGGCACCGGCACAATTGTATCGAACACGCGCGTGTCATAGATAATAGAGTGCAAGATAGGAGAGCTGAGACAGTCTTTCTTTATCTTTGGTTGCTCCTCTTGGTGCTCAGAACGCCTACGATACCTGTGATATGTGTATTTCCATATTTATAGTACGATACAGTGATAAATCGTCTATCTCTTAATTCCCTGAGTGGCATTCGTCGTGCGAAAGATACGAAAGGTAATATACTTTTGAGTAATATTTTCATGATTCTTTAATATTCAACTCGCTCGATGAAGCTATCGATCGCGTACGTTTAACATCATCGAAGAGAATTTTTGAAGTTTATTTATAATTTCGCTTGGAGGATAGATGAATTTGTTTGGTGTCTATTTATTTTGTGTTTGTGCAGTATGCGTGTATTAAGTACACGTTTATATAGACTACGAGTTGCTATATTATCTGAAAAGTGTGAGATACGTCGGTACGAAGGTAAAAGGTTATTATGTAACTGAGAAATAATTCCGCTGAAAGTGTCGACCTTGCTATTTAAAGGCAGATATTGCCATTTCTATTTGGAGGAATCGAAAGATCGATATTTCGCTATGCAGGTTGCAAGTTTCCCTGTGGCAACGATAATTTTACGCTTCGTGTTACTTTGTCAAAATTTTCTTTCGCTGTATTATCGTAGAAACGATAACGATGCTTATACAGATTAAAAATGTCTTATCTTCGATCTGGAACTTTGAAGTAGAACAACGACACAGTCGTGTCGAATGACATTGTAGGGAAAAGTTAATACGTATATGCTATATTTGTTCGTTGCATTTGTTAAGTTTAAATGCATTCTGTGAGAGTATAGTGTCTTTTGACGTATCTTACTTCGTCAACCTTCTTTCGTCTATCGCCGCGTACATTCATCGCGTTCATCAAATCATGTCGAACCTTCTGTTCTAATTTTTCAATTTAACGCACATATATCGTATATCGTTCAGCAGTGAAACAAGAATCAACGCGAAGAGAAAGAGAAGGAAAAATACGAGCGCCAAGGGATGAATTTCGGCTGTTTCATATTTTCGAAACAAACTCTATCGGCAATCTCGTTTTGCAACAGAGACGTTTCTCTTGAAAACGACATACTGTCGTACAACGACTCGTAAAACGAAGCCGATCGCCAGTTTAAAAGTCCATCTCGTCCAGGTGTAGGAAAAAAACGGCAGAGAAATTCTTTAACGAACGACAAACAGAGACGATCGTTGCGGCCGATCCATGGCTCCACGAGATCGGCTTTCGCAGTTTAGAGGTAAAGCCTCGTAAATACTCGGCCGGCCCACTCGAACCCGTGTTTGGCCTAAAGGGCTAAACACCTCGTTAAGTCCCGCAAGCGAAACCTGTCCAAGCGGCCTGCGCCAGGGACGGGCTGCTGCTGGTCATTAAGATCGCACGCTTAATTCGAAAAATCGGCTGCCGAGCTGCACGATCCTGGCAACCTGGAAACCGGTTACTCGTACCACAACCACGGCGAATCCTTTTCTAATGCCGGTCAAACGTGTCCCAAGAAAGTGAACCGGTCTTCTGTGGATCATCGATGGTGCAAGCGGAGAACTTGGATTATCGCGCGTGCAATACACTTGGTGTTGTTTCTCGAGGGTTGTTTCCTAAGGGATGTTTAGCGCGAGTTTGCCGTTCGTACGAAATTCGTGTTTGATGGAGGGTAGAATGTGGTCTTTGGTTACGTTCTTCTTGTGTTGTTCGTTATTATCGGTATCGTTACGGATTGCTGTTGCACGTGAATTTATGGAGAATTTGAAGAGCAGAAATATTACAGAATGCATGTCACATGAAGATTATTCGTACAAATATGATTGTTTATAAATGCGATATGCG
The DNA here is from genome assembly GCF_014825855.1 of Bombus pyrosoma. Classification (NCBI taxonomy): domain Eukaryota; kingdom Metazoa; phylum Arthropoda; class Insecta; order Hymenoptera; family Apidae; genus Bombus; species Bombus pyrosoma. Next base: position 2,669,044 of record NC_057783.1, on the reverse strand, counting down.
TAGTTAGAAATACATAAATTCCACGCTGATAGAATTAATGTTGCCTTTTACTTTATATACTTTACTTTTATATGAGAAATTATGGATATTTACGTATGCTCGTATCTAAATATTCATATTAAAAATATTTATGAGCATAACTAATGGAACATCACTTAAATAAAATATGTATTTCTTATGCATTGACGAACTCAAATACGTAAATTCTATTGCGCATTGATCTGTACACAAGTACATCTGAAAATGCACCGCAGGTACGAGATATTTAGCTCAACGTACTTCAACATCCAAATTTTCCACGATACTTTTCTTAAATTCGCCTAGCTATAATTACGAAACCATTAATTTCCTAGGAAATTCTCCAACAAATAAACAAAGGACACGCTGCCAAGTGTACTCCTGTTCGCTACTAATCTTTCACTAAATAACTTACAACTTCTGCACGCATTTTCGGATCAGTTTCAAACTTGACCAATGCAACCGAGTCGATCGTATCTCATTGCGACATCAATGAAATTCCGAAGATATTTCGTATCAGGTGCACGATACGAACATAAAGCTTCGCTATGATGAATATCGAAATAATTTCGCGAGCCAGCGTACCTCGTGCCAAATATTCTACTCAGCTGGTAACGAAGCTCGACCAGCACGAAAGAGGACGCGTAGCGATCACGCGACTATTTCAATTGTTCCACATCGAGTAGAATAGAAACTGGTCCAGCGCGGTGAGGCGCTCGATCGGCTCTCGGCTCCGCCAAGTCGTGATTCAGCGGCGCGGTCGGAAGCGGCGAGTGCCAGGAGTGGTGGCGACACGCGCGTACACGTGCTCCGCGTCGGTGGTATTCCAGTGAATCAACAAGTGTCGTGGCTCTAGCCGCGGCGATGCACCGCGACAACGCGTCGCCCGGATTCCGATAAACCGGTCAAAGCGACCAGGCTGTCGTCCGCTTAGCTTCTCCGCGTCGCAAAAACTACCGTCCCAGAGAACTCGTTCCTTATCGAAAATTCGATGTCGAGCGCCTGGCATGCCGACAAGTGCCACGTACTACTACACCGTGTCTCACGAGACGCTGCTTTCCCAGCGTCGTAAGATCCGCAGATCGCTAGATTAGATGGGAATGGGAATGACGTATCGCGAAGATCGTTTAATCATTTAATCGTCGAGATTAATGGGCAAAACTTTTTTTTTTTAAATACAGAGAAAAAGAAGAGAATCAAAGAGAGTCGTCGTAAAATACGAAAAATAAGGACACGCCCTGTGAGATTATTGGCTTGGCAACTAAGTGATTGCGGATTTTGTCAATACTACGTAATGATGAAATCCGCAATCACCTAGTTGCTAGCCCAATAATATGAGATTATACAAACGAGTCTGTCAACTTTTCTTTCCATGTTGCAATTACATTGTTTTACTGTACGTTATATTGGGTTATTAAGTATGGGTCATTAAGTAGTATTGACAAAATCCGCAATCACTTAGTTGCCAGCCCAATAGTATAGGGACAGAAGAAGTTGAGAAATGTGCAGGAATTGTTAACATTGAAAAATACACGGTTTAAGAGGAAGATGAATTAAACGGAGAGTAGTATCGTTCGCCAGCATACGGATACTTTGATCGATTTCCAGGAACCATATTTGAACTTGGTCAAAGTGTGGAAAAATGTATAGTTGGACCGCGATTTTGTACGCGTTCATGAGACGTTTAATGATACAAAAGCCACGAAATATCGTGCTATGAGAGACAAATCTCTGCTAATAGATCGTATTTTTTCGTTCTATAGAAATATGTATTTGTATGAATATTCACTGAGCAATTTGGATGTTAAATTTTGGAATACCTCGCATACCATTACAAACGTAACGCTATTTTTATTAGTTTTGGAAATCGTTTAGGAAACAGTACAGAAATGAAGGAATCCGAAGGAGAAGATTGTTGGTGAACCAACAAACTGTTAGTTTCACAGCTACAAGCGACGATATTATTATTGAACATTGATTTTTAAGAATTAATTTTATTCAAAATATTCTCTTACACGTGAATGGAATTTACATTATAACTTGAGGAGTCAGTGGCTCTCGAGTTTCGTGCGTGAAACGTCTGGCTATGTTTTTTGTACGGATTGGATCGTAACCTTTGGAAGGCTGGTCGTTAACCCTTTTCCTACGGTGCGCCTAGTCGAAACTGTTTTAAGAAGGCATGTTATTAACATGTTATCGTGCCTTACGGATTCAACTGAATTTATGATATTTAATAAATCTTCGCGACTAATTTATATCGCAGCTCTGAAAGAAAAATAAGGCGAAACAAAAGCAAAAACGTTCACGTTTTTAGCAAACATTTAACTTTTGCTAGTCTCTGTTGCGTTTCAGGTATTAATCATCTGAAACAGAAAAAATGAGGATCGAAGAACAGCGTACAATTTACATTGCGATATGAATTTAATTAAATCGGTCGTTTCTTTTATCCTAATTTGCAACGTCGATAATTGCATAACAATATTTACTTTATATTTAATTATCAGCCAGTAAAATCTAAGAAAGCCGTGTAATTCTTCTCCGAAATGGAAAATCTGCCTGTCCAGGTAACCCACGGACGTCGCTTCCGTCACAGACTTCATCCAACGATAATAATTTAATCAAAATAAAATTCATCCACGATATTCATTAAAAACATCTTATTTAATCAAAGTATCCTCAAAATAATAACAATAATAACGTATCTTTAGCGGCCATTCGCATAATACACGTAGCCATAAACAGCGGCGAAGGACGTTATACCGGTGTTCCGAAAGAGGCGAACGATTACCGCGAGCCAACGTTGCACGAACGTGTAAATTAAAAAAAGGCGAATATTTCTCGCGTTGCGACGGAATATTTCTTGCGAGCCAAGCTATTTGACGAGTTAATTACCACATCGAGTGGCTGCCAAAGGAAATGGATTATTCGTTGAGCGATACACACCGAAGATATGACAATTTTTAATTAACCTGCGGCGAAAGCGTTTTCGTGAAAGTCGTAAAAAAATTGCCCACATTTTTCTTCTTTTCGTTCGAGTTACGTATTTCTGCATATCGCCGACTATTTATTAAGAGGCCACCACCCCTTATCGATCGTGTTTGAAGCAAAAGTTAAGACTCGTCGACGTTCGTTTCGTGTAATGAATAATCAATCGATCAACGCATTTCCCATGATAACAGTCTGACGTTGATTAACAAGTGTTTAAAGAAAAATAGAACGAAGAGACGGAAACGTGCAATAGCCTGTAACGTGTATTTCCACCGATACATACAGCTGTATGACTCTTACGTGACACGAGAAAACAGAGCACTATCAAAATCAGCAGATGGGGAGGGAAAGTGTTTCGCGAGTTTCTTCATGGCCATATGAAATTCAGGATATTTTATTCATGAACGACGATCTTAAAAATAAACCGGCTAGCTGAAAATTTAAAATGCTGAATGCTTGATTGCGTTGTGCTTCGCGAATATTCATTATCGCGGTATTTTTCAACGACTGTAAATGTTTCGAATAAAACGCGATGCAACAGCACAGCTAATAACAAATCTTACAAAATGTTTATCATCTTTCGTTACTTTTCAATCGCAGAATCTCATCTAAAAAATTTCGCCAAGAGCAAACTCGTCTCTTTCGACAAATTTCTACCGATAACTTCGGTAGAAATAACTTCGGCTTTTCATATGCAAAACAAATTTGTTACTATTATACATTAATCTGATAGAAATATGTTAACGCATAAATGGATTACTTCTAAGAAGGATGTAAAAATTCGTTGAAATTTGAAACAGCTTTCTTAAACAGCCTATCCCCTATGAATTAATACGGATCAAACGTTAAACGCCTCTCCCACGTGGGCTGAAATTCTATCCAAAATCGCATCCGCGAGCGTACTCGCGCTCGCGCGATAGCATCACCAACAGTATCGTTCTCGGCGGCGACGAGGAGCACAGAGGCTCGAACAAAAGCGACGAACAAGAGAAGCGGCCAGAAAAAGCAAGAAAAAGCAAGAAGAAGAAGAAGAAGAAGAAGACGAGGCGAGCAGTAGCGGAAGAGAAGAGCGAGAGAAAGAGAGGCTGCGGGAGAAAGAGCGGGAAGATCGGAGCGTATCGCGCGGGTCGTCCTCGTGCTGGTCGCGCGTCATGGCGTGTGCTCGCCGCTTCTTTTTTCCCCTGGTCTTGACTGCCCTGCGCCCCGTATCGACGCGGGGGCCAGGGGTAAGAGTAGTAGGAGAGAAGCAGAAGCAACGACAGAGCGGCAGCACATCGAAGAGATGCCCATTCTCCTCACCCCGAGCCAGAATACGTGCAGGTGTGCACGAAAAGGTCCTCTCCCGCGCGCTCTCTGGCACCAACGAAGGGGCCCCCCTGCGCCACTCGACCGTGCACACTCAAACACACGCACGGATATACCGCGACACACGTGTACACTCACTGAAATACATAGACGCGCACACAGAGCGCCGAGAGACGCGTGGAGGGAACCTGTGCCGGGCCCAACAGGCCCCCGATCTGTGGGAACTGTTCGGCCCGCGAGCTTCCCACGATACGCTCCGGCTGCTGGCTGGCTGTGCACGGGCTGCAGGGTTCACTCGTGCGTCTCTCCCCCTTCCCGTTCCCTCTGTCCCCGTAGCCGACACCCTTCTCCCCGTCAAGAGCCCACGGATTGCACGGAAGGGGCACTACGATGGGACAGTTGGTGGGAGGGATCGGTGGAGGGTATAAGTAACCGATCGGTCCCCACCAGGGACTCAGAACCGTTGTGAACACGGCAGTGTACGCTATTCTCGGCACTCCGAGAGAACGCATACACACACACATACACACACACACGTCATACATAGTATCTTGTAACGCATATTTTGTGTGCGTTATCGCACTGTATATTTCTGTCAATCTATCAATTGGAACGTTTCGCGTTCCTGTCGAATTGTTTCTGAAGGGTGGGCTGGTTTGTGACAAGTGGCAAGTGAAGAAGAGACTCTTATCGTTCTGAGAACCATGGCACCGCATACCAGCTACACACCGGTCGGCGGTATGGAGTACGAGGAGCCAGTGTCGAGGACTTATCAGTACAGGAAGGTGATGAAGCCGATGCTGGAGAGGAAGAGGCGGGCCAGGATCAATCGTTGTCTCGACGAGCTAAAGGATCTCATGGTGACCGCTCTGCAGGCCGAGGGCGAGAACGTGGCGAAGCTGGAGAAGGCTGACATACTTGAACTCACTGTTCGTCACCTTCACACGCTCAGGGCTGCCAGAAGGCTCACTCTGACACCGGAGAACAGCTACGCGGACAGATTCAGAGAAGGATTCACCCAGTGCGCGCAGGAAGTGTCGTCGTTCCTGTCGACTCCCGTGGCAGCAGCCGTTCATCCAGCCGCCGGTGCACAGTTAATGAGACACCTTGGCGGATGTCTGCGACGACTCGAAGGACCAGCATCGACGAACACCGCCACCACCACGGTGACCGCTGTCAGTAAAACGACACCCGCTGTCAGTCCAGCTGCCAGCGTGATGATCAACGTGCCACAAAACGTTTACACGCCGCCACAAAGTCCTGTCAGCGTGGTGAGTTCTTCGGGCGAGTCCACGGAATCTTCTAACGCTGTTTGGAGGCCGTGGTGATGGAAAAATCCGAGAGGACGAACTTTGATCATCGAAGATCCTGAATTAACAATTCGATTTGATTTGTTCCTTCCTGGTGAAGAAACTCTGCCGATTGTGGGGCAGAGGCGGCACAGCGAATGGGAGGAAAAACGACGAATCATTTGTCTTCCATATATCGAAAATTGTTACACCTCGTTTATGTCGATCGAGGGCGTTTCCGATTAATATTCGTAATATTAATGTTGCTTTGTTAAATAATCGAATATCGTATCCGGCACCGTTTTCGAGAAGCTCTTTTTCTCTCTATTTCTTCTTTTTCTCTCATCTCACTGTATTGTAAATAGGTGACGAAGCTTTAAGTGACACGTCTGTGATAGGGTTCGATTTTGTACCTGACATATATACTATATTCTCGTAAAGTAGAAGGATTATTATTATTATAGATTTTAATTTGTTATGTTTAAGAGACAAGATTTTCTTTAGACGTAACGATGTCCATACGGTGTTTTTGTTAAAACCGACTGCACGTCGTGCAGGAATAAATAAACACATTGTTTCAATCTTAATCGTTGTTCTTTCGTTTCATCGATCCTTTATCCTTGGTCCTTTAAACTCCTCGATCTCATTATCATTTCATTACGTCAATGTGCGCTGCCTGTTTCATTTACATTTATCAATTTCTGCATAAAAGAAGAGACAGAATAGTATGAAAACATACTGTTGATAAATAGAAAATATTTTGTACGATAATCAGCGGTAAAACATAATATAAATAAAAATAAAATGATAATCAGTGGCATGTTTGGTTATTTCGTTAAAGTCGCAGTTCCTTTGTTATTTAACAACAACAGCTAGCAATTGTTACGCAGCTCTAATTCTTTAGAATTCATCGATCTATTCGAAGAAAGAATACGATTTTGCTCTGTTTCGTCTGGGTAACTTCTAATGTAAAAATTATTTGGAAAAGAATTGTAGGAAAGAAAAATGTAAAATTTCCATTGGAAGAATTTTCGAATTCTAAAACTGACGATCGAAAGAACTAGTCGTTAGAAAAATGCGCTGAATCGCACGAGAAGTAACCTCGATAATCGAATATATGTTATTTTGAGGAAATTGTACTCGGTTACATTTTTATCCGACAAAATGACATTTCGTGTACATACTTTCGCGAGAAACTGACTTTGCTTTTAAGAAACCTCGCAAACAGAAACATATAAAAACTATGGACGTTATGTGCAAAAAAGAAAGATTCAAGGACTAACCGAAATTTAATGGAATAATTTATCACTCAAAATTTAAATCGTCTGCATCAATCGCTGCGAGTTTCATCGGAAAGCCGGTCGATAGCTTCGTTTTAATTTATAATTTCGATGGAAAAATACAAGACCATGGTGTCGCCCACCAAAAAAGGAGTGTGCTTCAAAAAGAGAGCACAGGTTTGGGGAACAGAAATTATGTCACTTCCATGGGAAGCATCGACATTGGTAAAATGCCGAACAACACCTGTCGTTCGACGATTTCGATTCCAGACACAGGAATCTGATTAAGATTGAAAAAAGAAGCTGATTTTTCAAGAAACGATAATACCTGATCATATCTGAATAAAAATTCCAATTTTCCAATCCTTTTAACATTTGTCTGAATTTATGTATCCGGGACATTGCGATTATTCGAAGAAATATGAAATATCAAAGTAATTCGAAGAAAAATTAATTGCCTGTTCGAAAAAAGTAACATAATTGTATCAAAACAACTGATCTATGATAAGATGATGAAAACAAATAAGATGACATACGCTATCAGTCTAAAAATATTGAATCTCTACCCATTTTGAATTTTCTTGCTCCTGTTCTGAATTTCAATTGATCGTTGATAAGAGACTCTTGCAAGATGACAAAATTCCAAGCTGATTATTTCTTAAATTCTTATATTCCATTAAACGCACATTGATCTCGAACATCTCACTAATGATGTATGTCATTTAGCTGATCACTTTTTCATAAATATACTTTCCACGAATAATACCCAAACACTGTATTTTACTCGTCGAAAATAAATACCGTGTCGTAATAACTCTGCTACTTACACGTACGGCGTACGAATAATAAAACCGAGGGGGTCCTTGAGTGCAATTAAAATTGTATCTCGTTAAAAACAAGGAAGTGTTCAGATAGTGTTTGACCGGTACCATATATTATGTATAACGTATCTTTCTTACCCGTGTTCTCGATCCATGTTGAATCAATTCGGGCGATTATTAAATGCAAGAAAGAGAGAAAAAGAAAAAGAAAAAAGGGAAAAAAAGCAGCGCGATTCCGGTGATAACCTAATTTCGACGGATCACTGATTCGCTACTTTCACGACACGCGGACCCATCAATCGTCTCTTCTCTCGACCATTTCGCGCGGATCGTTTCGCAACTTACTATACAGGGTGTCCTATAATTTGCGATCCTGTAATTTACGAGATCATCGAAAGGACGGCGATTCCTTCGCCAAAAAAGGAGCTCGTCGACGAGAAAGAAATTTTCGACTGCAGAAAGAACGAGACAGTGAGACTTGTTCGCGTTTTCCAGCATCGTTACAAATCGTTGTTAATGCTGCTGCCGCTGATCCGTGTAGATGAGTGTAGATGAACGAGAAAGATTACGCGCGAGAAGGTTAATCTTGAACGTTCTTCGTGTTATTAATGATAGCAATTTGAGACATATTCGGGGCCCCGTTGTATCTTTGATGGACCAGATAAATCCTCGCATCTTTGCAGCAGGGTTTGTTCACAGCTTTTGCAACGGTCTTTGGAAATTATTTGACGGGCAATTTCTTTGAAAGGAATCGGATTGTAGATTAAATTATTATTATTTTTTTGATTTAGTTTCCCTGTGAATTTGTTCGTTGTTTGTTATCTGTACCGAAAATTTAATTCGATATGGTATCGTTACTATCGACAATTGGACATTGTTTTGATTCAAATATTTGTTGTTTAGGTTGCAGTCACGTTAAACGGGTTAAGAATCTTATTAAAAGGACCGTGAAATATCGTGCTCCTGGTGGTTTCAAGCAGAATCAGATAAGAAAACTTTCTTAAAGTAATCCAAAATTTTACTTACATAATTATTTACGAAAGTATGAACCTGTCTATCCGACAGACTGTACAGGGCTGTACAAAATTCAACCTGTAAATAAATAAGCCACGAGATTAAACATTTATAACCGAGAATTTTCTATTTCATCTATGATTTATGATCACATTCGCATGAACCGTCAACTAATCCCTTTAGTTGCGATTCAATGGAGGAAATCGCTAAAAGATCGGACATTTCCTCACACATTCAAAAAACTCGTGCGTTCGCGAGTTAAAATTGAAGGACACATACACAGCTGGCCTTTAATAATCAGTTACGTTTTTGTATACCAAACATGCGGTTTACGAGCAATTCAAATCACTTTTGCCGCCAATTCGACACCCAGCGCGCCCCATTCCAATCACACGCGTCGAGTTCCGGATTCACTTTCAACGCGCGATCCATAACCACGCGATAAATTACAGATGTGCCAAATGGATCGAGATCGCCAGGTTCGATTCATGGCGGGCGATTAAAAACTGTAATAACGCGAAGACGCGCAGATGTTTTTTCACCGATGAAGGAAAAAAAAGATCGAGGCGTATAATTGCGATCGCGCCGAATTTCCAAGCAATCATCGCAGCTTTATCCGTTAATAGCCATCGGCCGAGTCTTCACCCTGCCTCTACGCTCTTGGAATTTTCGTTTCTGTTTTCTCTTATCGAGCTATTCCACGCCAATTCGAACGTTTCTTCCGGTTTGCCCATTTGATCGATGCATGCTACTACGAAAGTTGTTCGGGATTTTGAGCGGCCATCTGTTTTATGACCCGGACAGGCCTATTCCTTTCTTTGGGAAATTCCGAATTACCTGTCTTCCCCGAGCTGCAAACCTAATGACTCGAAGGTCAAGAAAAATCCCTGGTTAAAAAGGCAAGACGACAACGTACTAGGACAGTTCATCAGCAAATCGTCGTACAGTGCGGGTGGAAGACCTAAAGTTCATCCACAGATCGTCTTATAGTGTAGGTGAAATACTTAAAGTTCATCAACAGATCATCATATCGTGCCAGTGAAACACTTAAAGTTCATCAACAGATCATCATATCGTGCGGGTGAAACACTTAAAGTTCATCAACAGATCATCATATCGTGCAGGTGATATACTTAAAGTTCATCAACAGATCGTCGTAGCGTGCGGGTGAAATACACTCGATACATTAAACCCTCTCCACCTTGAGCGTTAAGTCATTCGAGTCATTCGACCGGTTGCTTTTTAGTTGATAGTTCGCAACACAAGTAATGGTGCTTACTTTCTTGCAATATTACGAGATACCATTAGTCTTTGAAACAATAGCGAAAGAATGATAAAATATCTTTGCTTCGAGTCCAGCGAGAGAAGACATTTTCGAATAAACTTATGGTGGAGTCGTTTGAGCCAGCGAGGAAATATCGCATGAAAACTAATAAAATAAACAACAAAATATGTAGGTTCGAGAAGTAAAGTACGCTGTCGAATTATGCTAATTACAGTTGAGATTATTAACATTAATCTGGTTACTTTTGAGAGAATAGTGATAGAAGTAGAGAAGTATGATCGTGAAGCTTTCAATGTGTTTCGTCGGGAAAATCTTTCCGGAATCAATTCCTCGGTCGAGGCTGTCATTCGCTACGTCTATACAATTAGTTGGACCGCTCCTCCAGATCCTAAGGAACTGTCATAAAACGAGACCTTTTGATTTGCCGTTAAGGTCGTTGAGTGGCACGAAACATCCTCGAGTTAAGACGTTCCTTATGGTTATTGCTCCATCAGGTAAAATTTGGAAGGTAAAAACGTGGGTTTTCCATCAATTATTCGTCTACTTCATTCGTATCTACGCACCAGCGTAACTAGCTTCTTTATAAAGCTGTTGGAAATATATTTTGTTATAGCTGTACTTAAATAATAAAATGTAGAGGTAGTTATTTATAATTTAATCCGACTAGGTTTGCCTTGAGATTTATGACAATAGGCTTAGGCTCGAAGTGACCCATCTGGTCGCATAACGTAGCCACGTTTGCAGAACGGACGTCTTTACCTAACAAAGGTATGGAGTAGTTGTATAGCTCTGCTTAAAACTGTTGTTGACCCGAGGGGTACAGACAGGTATAGAGAAGAGTAAATAAGTGCAGCTCTACTTGGACTGAGACCAGTAAGTTGAGTTCTACTTGAATTGTAAGTTTAGTTACACTTGAATCGTGCACAAGTAAGTTCAGTTCGACTTAGACTTTGGAACAAATCGCATTTGCTATCCCGTTAACCGTGTATTCGTTATTGAACCTAAGATCATTGTCATTAGCATCTCAAAGTATCTAATGGTTACTTGTCAAATTCTAATAATCATTAAATATCATCTATACTGTATAATAACAATAGTTAATCCAAATGAAGATTCGTTACACGCCCCTAATTCCAACGATAACTCGACATGTATAATATCTCGAACCGTTAATCAAGTGTTATACTAATTAAACCACCTCTATTATCCTAATCGAAATAGGGGATCGATCTGTTCGTGACGTCGATTGTCTAATCGTAACGGGATTTTACGACTTCCGTTGACGCGCTTCCTCGCGATCGCGTCTCCCCGCGACTGGTCGAATAAACATAATGCGTATTATGTGTTTCACTTTTCATCGCGCCTTTTAATAACAAACGGCAAAAAGATATAGACCGCTTAAAAATTCCCTCGTAACCGAATTTGGCAAATTACAGAGCAAACTACTTAGGTCGACTCGAATGTTCCACTGGCTCAAATAACCCCACTTTGCCCTAATGTGCCTCGTTTTCCCTTCTCGTTTCCCTGCCCTGATTTTTCTTTCTTCTTTTTCCATCTTGCTCTTATTATGGGCTCGGTTTCCGATCGATCGATAACGAGAGCCGAACGCTGAGTGCAGAGGGAGCATGTCCCGATCGTATCATGGCTGCATTAAGCCTCAAGAGTTGTTTTAATTGACCGGTTCGCGCGTCGTTCGTCTTCGATGCGGAACTCGAAATCGATCGATTTCACTCGCAGATAATTCGATTATAAACCAGTTGGTGGTTGACGATTTTTCTGCAATTTTTCTCGATATGGTGTAACGCTCGCCGAAAGAGAAAATGTAGCGATTGATTGAGTTGTTGCAACGTCTTATCCTCGCATCTTGCCAACACTTTCATGTCTGATAATTCATTGTATATTGAAAATTATGACGGAATATTTGCACACCTATGTCTTCGATCAAAATTATCCTTGTCTCTTCGAAGGCTTATACAGAGCACCGTACGTTTAATTGAAAATCGACAATTTTGTCAACATTTTGTTTGCCACGTTATCTAGTGAATTAATCGTTCAAACTTCTGAGAAAAATTCAAGTCCATTTTGAAGACTGTGTCGATGCTCTTGTCCATATACAGAACATAGTTTCGTAATGGTCGCACACATGTACGACATCGAGCATTACTTTATCATGTCGTGTGCGGTGCTCTCTGGTCGATAATGTTCACGTGCCTGTAGCAACGACACGCGAGAACAAGTTACCTGCATCAACGAGCCTCGAAAATAACCACTCGAAAGTAATGAAATACCGTCATATATCACTTCACCCTTATTATCCCTTATTATCGACGTTCGATAACACCGAATGTATTTTATCGCTCGAACGATAACTAGAAACGTTGATGTTTGTTTCAGGTAGCCGTTCAAGTCCGTCCGCAGAATGCTGACAGCTGCCGTTTACATAATTTAAATAGGTAAGTGGGCACGTTGTGGGAAAATTGGTTAAACGGATTGATAACGCGTACGTGAAAGTTTCAACGATATTTAAAAAGTTATAAGCGATTGCGACGTGAGATTCACGCGAATGATAAACTTTCTCGTCTGGATATAGCTCATTAAGCGATAGCGTATAAACGCGGCCGACGCATCGATAACCGTTTTTACGAGCTGCCATCCTTTAAGGAGAATCATAACGATGTCCCTTCAATGTGCATGAAAGCCGATCATTTATTAAACCGCTGGTTTGCATTCGACTTTGTATCGTATGTTCTATCGTGTGAAAATCGAGCACGATTTTTCGAACACCGACGAGCGAACACGAGCCGTGTCGTTCCGCGAAAGTTATTACGTCGCCGTGTCGTTTGCCACGGTATTATGATGAATTCCGTCCTCATTATCTGTCTCATTAAGACTGTACCGTGCCTGCCGTTTGCTTGCCTTAAATAAAGTTCTTTCACCTTTATTTTTTCTTCTCTTAATTTTTTATTATTTGCGAGAAAGTCTGGGCCGATCGAGAATCGAGAAAGGAGCTTTTTAAATGTAATATCGCGTGCGTACGAAACATTTTCAAATTTCATTAGTACCGCGAAGCAGGATTAACATTGTCCGAGTCTGAAACCAATCGGAAACTGTATCTAGAAATGACAAAATATTTATCGCAAATATACGTGTGTTTAGTAAGAAATTAGTATTAATCATCCTAAACGTATAATAAGCATTGTTAAGTTTGTTAATATAATGGATAATCGATCGTTTAAATATTTTATGATCTACATGAAATATATACGCATCTGCAATTTCTATATATTTTGAAATCACGACAGGTTGAGTCTCGTAGCATCGCTAACATAATTTCAAAATGTTTCTTATGATACACGTAAATTCAGGAAAGATATCCACAAAAGTTGGAACGCATTCGTGAATCTATATTTAATATAAGATATTCGTTCGTGAAACTTGTAATTAAAAACCTAATCGGAAGTTGTCGATCTTCGCGGTGACGTATGGTCGATATATCTCGAGCCACCATAAACGGTCGACGTTTAATAGGTTGGATATACCGCGAAAATGACACGAGACGACAAAAGTGAGGGAATGATCGTTAATCCGATTCATCTTTGCGCGAACTATTCGCGTAATGTCAATCGCGTACCGATCGAACTAAAACCAAACATGTTTCACCATAGATGTTACAGATTGTCCAGGATGGACGTAATCGCTTACAATCACCATCACGAGATCGCGAGCGTCGAATACAGTATCGATGACGGTGACGCCGAGAGTCAGAACGAGGACGAAGACGAGGAAATTCCTTCGTACATCGACATCGGCCAGCTGGTTCTACCTGTAGACCAGTTGTTCATGAACAATGGCGACAAGACTGGCAAGACACCACTCAGGAAAAGCTTATTCTCCAATGTGGCGCCGTACATCGTGTTCCAGTCTTTCGACAGCATGGGACCAATAATGCCCTACGAAGTAACCAAATACCTGAAGTGGCATCTCAGCACGATCACACCACTAATCGTACGTCATACCTTGACCAACTCAGGTTTTCATCTGATGAAAATATGCCAGGAGTGGTGTGGAACTTGGGGCAAGCACATGAAGTCGTCGTGCTTCAAGGCACTGAAGGAGTCGCAGAAGATCAACCACTTCCCAGGCACCTTCCAGATCGGCCGAAAGGATTGCCTGTGGTTAAATCTGAACAGGATGATGCTGAAACACGAGGCGAAAGAGTTCGATTTCGTTCCAAGAACCTACGTGTTGCCGCGCGATCTCAGCTGTTTTCGCCAAGTGTGGAAGAAACTGGGCAACAAGGAGAAATGGATCGTGAAACCGCCGGCGTCCGCCAGAGGCACCGGAATAAAAGTGGTGCACCGCTGGTCGCAGATACCGAGGAAGCGCGCGGTAATCGTGCAACACTACTTATCCAGACCAAAGCTCATCAGCGGGATGAAGTTCGATCTGCGTCTCTACGTTCTGGTCACGAGCTTCAACCCATTGAAGATCTACATCTATCCGGACGGGTTGGTCCGGTTCGCCTCCGTCAAATACAACGACGACATAAACTACCTCAACGACCGCTTCATGCATCTGACCAATTACAGTATCAACAAATCCAACTCCACGTACACTGACAAGTGGGCACTTAAGGCGCTTTGGTCTTATCTGGAGCAGGAACACGTAAACGTTTCCATGTTATGGGCCAGTATGAAGGACATCGTCGTGAAGACGATGATAGCTGGTGAATCGAATATCACCCCTCTGACGAGGCTTAACACATCGTCTCGGTACTGTTGCTACGAGCTATTTGGATTTGATATTCTTTTGGACGAGAACTTGAAGCCTTGGTTGCTAGAAGTGAACATCTCGCCCTCGTTGAAGTCTTCCTCGGGACTAGACAGCGCTATAAAAGGACCATTGATCCAGAATGTGTTCAACATAGTTGGCTATCAATTACCAAACTCTTTACCGGCCAAAGAGGCCAAGAAACTAGCAGAGAGATATCAGTTAGACGTAGTGTGCCAAGATTACAGGCTATATAAAACCACGTTGAGTTACGATGAACGCCTTAAACAGTCTGCTTATTCGAATCTGAGGAATCGCGAGGAATATTTGGAACCTATAATCAAAACTTTGACTCCGGACGATGTTAGGCAGCTGATCGTGTACGAGGACGAGCTAACGCAGTTGAATACGTTTGAAAAAATTTTTCCAACGGCTACTAGCTACAAGTACCTGCAGTACTTTGACGTTCCAAGGTACTATAACCTGCTGTTCGATGCGTGGGAGACGAAATACGCGGAAAACAGGTCGGAAGGGATAATGAGATTACAGAAACTCTGCCAACAGAAATATCATTTGGAACAGACAACTGTCTGTTAGGTGACTATGTTTACTCCGGGGGCCTGAACTGACGCTGTTCTCATCGCGATCGCGTTGACGAAACCGTCGCGGTGAACCAGAAAAGCAAAAAGGGGAGGAGAAGAAAATGGAAAAATACCGGAGCCCTTTCTCTTTCTTTTTTATATATACATATATATCTATATACATGTATACTACATCGCCATCTTGTTGTACGCGAATGACCGATCTAGGGACGATATGTTACGAAATGTTCACGTCATGTGCCTATTTCACGGTTGTGCAATTTTTTTTTTTTTTTTTTTTTTGATGTACGACATTGTTTGGCTTAATAAATCATTTTACAACGATGAAAATGTTTCAGCGAACTGTTTGGTTATTTCTCTCCAGGATCTCCAGGATAGATGTCTGGATTTATGTCGATGTAATTAGAAAAATATACAAATTTGTAAAATTCTTGTTTAACGTACTTTTGTGATACTTTTTATTTGCAGATTCACATACAGAAGTGTATTGATAATTCGTTAATACGATGTTTATTGACACGTTCGATTCTTATTGGATCTCTTCGTGAAATAATGAAATTTATGAGTAAACTGCGTTAACGCGTCAACGCTGTACAGTAACGATGGGCAGTTTTCGAAAATTATGTTGATAAAAATATGTCGTAACATGTTCAGTTTTTATTAAACCAGTTTGCGAAACAAAAGTGACAGATAGGTTGGAATATTTAATTTTCAATTCGATAAAAAGATGGCTATTATCGTTGAGTTATGTTATTTGAAAACTATACTGACAGATGTCATTGTTCATTTAGGTGAACCTGTCATCAGTGTTACAGTGGAACAAAACGTGTCAATAAACAAAATTGTAATAGTTAAACGCAAGAAGCTTATTAGAATTTGTTGTCCAAATTCTCTATTTTTGTGAACTATATGTATGAAGTACATGGGTATGAAATAAACGAATTAAATTGTCAATTATTTCCAGTTGTCGTCGTTCTTTCGCATCATTGTAATTCTTTTTTTAATTCCTCCATAGTAAAATAAAAAAAAATGGAGACTGATATCGATACAGCATGCCCTAATTCTCTAGATCGCTCCCTTAACTATACTTTCATCGTATATTTCATTAAAAAAATATATATATATATAAATAAATAAATGAAGCGAAAAAACATACTAAAATCGAAAATTAACGCGAATAAATTTCGCCCATCTCGCGCCATTCAACGCCATTTCAAGCCACCAGCTATCGATCTCACGAACGATGTCCCAACTTCAAAACGATAATCCAAAAAGATAAATCCACAAACTTCACTCGTTTCACACATCACTAACCTCTAACTTTCTCACTTTCGGTCAAACACTTTAAATTCCCAGTGATACCAATCTGGCTTCCAACTTAACTCGATCCTAACGGGACCACCACGATCAGAAACAGAAAAATCGCGAGGCGATCGAGGCGAGAAAGAAATAATGAGAATTCGATCGCAGCGAGACTCCAGTACGAGTACCTGTTCCGGTAAATTATCATCCACTTACAATCTCGAGGACGACGAAATATATTCTTACGTGGACATCACCGAACGCCTGATGATGGCCAGACCGTTTCGTCGAACAATCGTCGATCCAGTCGGTTCTGGCGACAAAAACTTGTTGCTATCGATGCGTTGGAGCTTGTTCGCCCATGTGCCGCCATTCATTATCTTTCATTCGAACGAGACCGGCAAACTGCCTGATCAGATCACCAGACACCTGCTTTGGTGGAAGACAAAGAGAAACACGCCGAAAATCCTGGCCACCGTGGTTCGTAACTCTGGCTTCAAGACGACCAACAGGTCTACGGACAACTGGTGCGGCACTTGGTGCAGCACTTCCGCTTACACGAAACTAAGACGCACGAAGAACTTCTCCAAAGTGAATCATTTTCCCAGCTGCGACGAGTTAGGCGACAAGATACTACTCTGGAGAAACTTTCGTAGGATGAGGAAGAAGTTTGGCGCCAACAATTTTTACTACATGCCAATGACCTTTGTTCTACCTAGCGAGAGAGCTAATTTAAGGAAGCTGATGGAGAAGAATGGCGGAGTTTGGATCGTGAAGCCTCCGGATTCTTGCGCAGGCAGCGGAATAAAAATAGTTTCCAATTTCTACGAGATTCCTACTTATCGATCTTACGTGGTCCAAAGATACATCTCCTCGCCCAGACTGATCGATGGCATTAAATTTGATATGAGATTGTACGTACTGCTGACCAGCATCGATCCCCTTAGGATCTACGTTTATAACGAAGGTTTGGTTAGACTAGCTACCATCAAGTATGTTAATCACGTGGACACGCTGTCGGATAGGTTCATGCACCTAACGAACACCAGCGTGAACAAGGTTAATCCGAATTTCAAACCTAACGACGATCCAAACAAGTGTAAAGGTAACATGTGGTCGTTGAACTGTCTATGGAAATATCTAGCGGCGATGGACGACGTGGACATTCTTCAAATTTGGACCAAGATCAAGGACATCGCTATTAAGACCGTAATCTCTGCGGAACCATCTTTACACAGAGCCTGGAAGAGAACTTCGATGACGGCTTATAATTTCTATCAGCTTTTCGGTTTCGACGTTTTATTGGATAAGCAGTATCGACCTTGGCTGCTCGAAGTCAACGATTTCCCTTCCATGGAACCGGATACACCGTTGTGTAAGTTGGTCAAAGGACAATTAGCCGAGGATTACTTGAATCTAGTCGGTTTTCACGTGCCTGACCTGTTGAACTGCAAGGAACTGAGGCTTCTTAGGCTGATTTACAGGAAGAACGCCATTTGTTACAATCGACAGTTGTACTCGAATATGCTGACACGACAGGTTAGAAAGAAGCAGTATAATTTTATAAACAAGGCTACTAGGAAATATTATTTGAAATCGATCTTGAAACATCTTACGCCGGATGACGTCAGAGTTTTGATAAGGCACGAGGACGAGATCGTGCAGACTGGTGGTTTCGAGAGAATCTTTCCTACGTGTGAGACGTACAAATACTTTCCTTTCTTCGAAGCAGTTAGATATTATAATTTGCTATTGGATGCCTGGGAGAACGAGTATACGCATAATCGATTTAGAGGCATCGAGAGACTGAGGAAACTTTGTAGGAAAAAATATCATTTGTCTTGAAGGCACTGTCTCGTGATTGTTTCGTAAGCGAAATGGCAGCGTTATTTTGAAATCTTGTTCGAGGAAAAGCGTTGCACTTGGTGGTTTTTCGAGTAACTCGAAGCCAGTTCATTTTGCTCGTGGATTAAAATTACCAAGTATTTCCAGAATCAGATTTAAATAATTTATTACCAAGCGCAATTTGTGCAAGTGAAATAAATTAATCGATGATCGAACAACACATTGGCGATGAATGAATAATTCGAACGTAGTTGATATTGTAACAAGAAGGGAAACGACATTGTAGTGTTTTGCAACCATAAACATAATTGAACGCTTTATGGGCCTTATATGAATTTTACGTTATTTCGCAAATAATTTACAAAGTGGAACATTGGCACGCAACAATTTTTTCGACATTTTAAGAAATTTACACAAGTTGTAACTTATCGTGCTTAGAAACAAAAGATATATACAAATAATTAAAAAGCTGTCAAGAAATTAGTTTATTTGCTTCTCAGTTTGATCGACAGAAAATCATTTACAAATTTGTGCTATTTTTTTTTTAATCGAAAGTATTTTAACAATAAAATTTGATAACGAGAAACGTATCGCTACACAAATGTTAATATTCCGGAATATAATATAAAGTGTGCAGTATTTCCTTGACTCGGTGTAATCGACTGAAGAATTGTAAAATATTAAAGTTTATTATACACATAAATGATTAGTTGTTTCAATGAAACGACACGCTAAATATATATAATTTTATGTAAATATATAATCGACAAGTGATTCACTTTCTAGCGATACTGTATAATATTATTAATTTAGTGTGTACTTTGAAACTATGACGAAGAATAATAATTGTGCTTTGTAAGATGAATTAATTTTCTTTTTTGAGCAAACGGTAGTCAATATTTCCTTAAATTACACCGACAATAAAAATCAAAAAATACACCGCGTAACAGTAAAAGGTAAAAATATATATAGAGAGTAGAAAAAAAAGAGATTCATAACAAATTAAAGATATAGTAGAGCGTGAAGAAACTTTCATCGATAAAAAAAAAAAACGATCTTAAAAAGCTATAAAAATAATCCACTGTAAACTAATTGCTCGTTCTGGAGAAATTAAGGTATCAACGTTGGCGAAAGATTGGCAGCAAAGATACGGGGTAGGTGGCTATAGTCGTTGGCGGGTAATTGGAACGGAGCAGACCTTCGAAGAGTTAAATAGTTTCACGGCTGTAACAGCGTCGGGTTTAATAAATCCGTACTAACAATTTAATGTCTCTATTGTGACCGCGACGGCCGACGATACCGGCAACTGAACTTGATTAGGTTAATACGAAAGGGGACCAGATTTCTTCGCTTCCGCCCTTTAAATTCAATTACCAGCCTGTGCTTCGTCAGTTAAAACATCGTATATCAGTTTTGTCCGGAGGAAGTACGATCCACGATCGACCGACGAAATCAATTATCTCTAAAAGTCATTGTATACAGTCCTTGGTACAGCTTTCATTTATTTATACTTCGACGTTGATTATAGAGATCATTCGCCGATCACGTTTACGTTGCTTTCTTGTAGATGAAATCGACATACTCGCTTTTTCTTCTCAGAAGATCTTCGCATCTTCGCATTTACAGCTCTCTGTAATATTCTTAATAATATTCCTTCTCAAGCGGGACATATGAGTCCGATCAGCAGGAATCCAGTTTATCAGACGTCGATTAAAATTTCGTTCCAATTGATGGACTTCTCTGTCTACAGCGACTACGAAAACTCAAAGGAAACCTGTCTTCATCGAGTTCTATACATTTCGTCTTCAGAGTATCAAATTTTTGTAGCCACACGAAGATACCGTTAAATTATACGAAATGTAATACGCTCGAATCTAATTTAATTAATCGATATGTAAATGCCTATAATAGACACGATGATACGCCAATATATTTTATAGCCATTCTAGTGCAAAGAATTCAGAAAATAGGTCAATAGCTGAATCTACTTGTGAAACATTCGCATCCATCGCTACTTATTTGTTACATTACAGGCTTCACAGCCTGTGCACAGGACAATGTACAATACATATGTACATGGTGTATTTTGATATGGGAGAACGAATTTCGTTTACGAAGGAAAAGAAAAGAGAACGGGCGTAGAGCGTGGCCTGTCAAATACGGCCAGCCAGTACACAGTCGTTTGAAGACAATGGGCTTCGCACAGTGCCACGACAGTCAATGAATTGATATCGTTATTGTAACAACATAATAGACATATTTTCTTATTGAGATTGCACTGTATGTGTAACGTGCGCGCCGCGTCGGTTCGCCTTTATGAATGCATTCATTCATGCGAGCCGTACGTATGTATTACGCAACTACTACAAACATCGCGTGTAAGGCTAAGGACCCCATCTTCGCTTCGATTCGAGATCGCTGAAAATTTGATCTATCTTTTTATAATTACACGATGATTTCATGACCGAGAATGTAGAATCGAATATCTTATTTCTTTTTTTTTTTTTTTTCTTCTATACATAGGAATGTCGAAATTGCAATCAGTGAAAGAAAGAAATTCAACTTTCATTGTCAATTAATTATTTTTGTATGTAGTATAAACTTAAGAGAAATATATAATTATGTTGAGAATTTTGAATCTTAATAGCCGAAATAATGGTACAGGAACACTAAATTTACACTTGGAATTTATATTAGAATAGTTACATATTTATTTGATAAACGATTGCAAAGATATTCATCGATACGCACTTGCACGCGTCTCGTCACTTTCTTCCTTCTCATTCTTTCTTCTTTCGAGATGCCGCGCACACACATACTTCCGCGCACTGATATTCACATACAAGTATCACTACTACACGGCTAACCTAGTCTAGCAAATCAAATTGTATATATCTCGATAAATTATATCCTACTGTTTTGTTTCCATTCCGTTTAAATTATATCTTTGTCTTTTGCTGTATTCGTCGCACATGTTAATCGAAACAGTGCCGACGCGGCGGAGAGTTTTCATTATCGCGATTAAAATCGAACGGACATCACTTTATCATTATGTTTAATCGCTGAAAGACGTTCCGTGGATCCATTAACGATCACGCTTTGTCACTTGTTCAAATTGACCCCACGAAAGGTCTAATGAGAGATAATTTCCTGGAAAAAGCACTGTCCAGAGTAATTCGTTGTGGAAATTACACGTGACTGGACGATAATAGCAAAGCAGAGCACATATTTAGATAATTCAACAGAATGAAACGACCACTCGTTAGCTTTATACAAGCCCTTGTTAGAATATTTACTGCTTACTCATGCTCCAAACTTAATCACACGTGTTACTATCAGCCAGTAGATCTTCGAAATTGATTTTCCACGAAAACCAAGCCTTAAACTTCAAACTGAGATGCAGACTCTTCGAAGGCTAAATGAAACAATTTTATGCTATACCCGTGACCCATTTTTGCACGATGAAAATCACCTTCCACTCGCTTATGCGTACGATGCTTTCATGACCGTATGTATCTTTATCAACGATAATTGCAATGTACTCGATTTTTCACGAATTGATGAAATACTGACAGCGTTGCTCGTCTAGCGACATTAATATGAAAGTATGATCGCAATTAACGATAACTATCATCGATACTCTATGTAGGTTACGTACAGTATTATAAATGGTGACGTATAAATGATACACGAAGAAGAAATATTACCTGTAAAGTTGAATTGTCGTTTTACAGGTAATATTTCTTCTTCGTGTATCATTTACGCACCATACCATTTATGATAGTAATACACACTGCAACCTCGTCGTGTGCATACGGCCCTGTAATTGTACGCAAATCAGCTTTCACGTGTCACTTGCCGCAACTATTTAAGCCCAATACCGTAAATAATACCTCGAGGCTGATTCTGCAAGGTGTACGGCCACTTACGCGCGATGTAACAGCGACAGTCTACTTTCTTTTCTTTTTATTTATTTATTTATTTATTTATTTAGAGCCGCGTCCACCTTCGATGGTTATTTTATTCGCATTGGCGACTGCGTAGTCAATTGCATACAGATGTATTTCATGGACTTATACAACGTTATATCAGACTAGGATCTTGCTGTTTGCTCATAAACATGTACAATATTTGCATTGTGTCGATCTACTTCTCGTCGATCGTAACAGATCTCGAACTTCGTTATCAACATCGGTTAAATTAACGCGATTTCGATTAATTAACAAGTTTATCTGGTTGAAGCGGTCGGGGAAAGTGTCGTACCGTAGTTTCTACGGCAAACGACACACTTTTTTTTTTAACACAGTCGCCTGCACGCGCAGAATATTTATGGTTGCCAAAGAGGGAAGTATAGGATTAATCTTTTTTCTCTCTCGATATGCCAAAGTACTTTTAACGTATGGAGATCACAGGCAGTGATTAAGGAAGATGGTATTATACGGTGATATGAAATTTTGGCAGGGACGTAACGTGGTTAAAATAAGTTATTAACAGGTGCTGCGAAATGACGTTGTAAAAATTTCACGTCACAGTTGGTGATTTAAAGAAAATTTTAAGATAGGAAATCGGGAACTTCTGCAATTAACGTGACGATTAATGCAGTATCGCGTCTTATATCATCTGTATATCATTATTAATTAAAAAAGTATAAGCAACGAGTTTCCTTCGTGTTCAAGAAGATTTTACATTTTGTCATTGGTCGTCATGTTGATGCGTGTTTCAATATATCCTGTAATATTAAGATATTCTTTCATGTTGAAGAATTCGGACTTCGTTGTGTCAGAGATCGCTGTGCTTTAAGTTTGCAGCATCTGTGATATAATGTGATCCAATGTTTTCAAATTTTAGTTTGAAACCTCCAATTCGCACAGTGAACGGCCCTCATATATCTTCGTAATAAAAACTTCGTAATAATTCCATCTCTTTGTTAGAAGGTCGTTGGTTATTACAGAATGGCCAGTTCTGTCTGATCGTAATCGTCTCCTCCTCCTTGCTCGTATCATAATTGAGCACTGGTTGATAGAATTTTTGTGTCATACTATATTTTGAACTTTGATTCTCTCAGTCATCGTGTCTAATTTATCGCATCTTTTATATCTGTGTTATTTTTCCTTCCATTTTAAAATATTCATAGCTATCCCATTTATGATACGACGACTTAAAAACTGTTTGTCGAAATTTCTTGGCATTGCGATAACTTTAAAAGATTAGTCGTTAGCCGGCACAGGGAATACGACAACTACAAGATCGGATCATGTAATTCCAATATATTAAGTAGAATTCTTATTAGAAACGTTCGTCGTAAATTTTTGGAACATCCTTCGCTACAACTGTTGACCATACGGTGCTTAATCGCTACATGGCAATCGTTTAGCTATGGCTTACGTGTATACGTGTTGGAGTCAGCTGTAGATCGGCGTATCTCGATGCATTTCTCAGTGATTTTTCCAATCATCGCGTAGCGTCGGTACCACGATATTTCAGGCAAAGATAGATCGTATAACAAGTATATTGATTTTCAACGAGGTGTGTAACGAGTATATTGATTTCCAACGACTCCCGTGAAATCGATACACAGTCGAAGGTTTGCCACTTTGAATCTATGTATTCTATTATTCATCCATGTCAGAATTTTTTCAGATGCGCAGAATCGAGCGTCGAAGCGATTAATCTCTGAAACTGCAGATTTATCTTGATATCTACAAGAGTACACAATTACATAATTCTACGTGGCACACGTATAAACCTAAGACATTAATTTACCCTGCAAGATTTATTCCATGTCCTACAAGTGATGTCAGATAAAGATATATGTTAGAGAATCACTTGTTCTGCGCGTACAGTTCACCGTACTGGATCTTTCATGTATTCCATATAATATTTTAATGTATTTGATAAGACGGTAAATTAATGAGAAATTTTAATCCGAGATAATATTTATCGATTAGTTCGTATCATTTATCAAGAATCGTACTAAGAGCGTATTAAATTTAAATACACGGTCCATCGATGTATCTGTCGATTTTCATTTAGTTTAATTTAATAGACTACGAAAATTCATACAATTATATATTATTACGAACGTTACCTAAGGATATCAAACTTACATAAACATTCGCTGAATGGCAACTTTAAATTGTCCATAAATTCATGAACACCCGTCGTCCACATTATCAGATATTAATCTTAGAATCAGTCAGGTATGAAGCAATTCTCGAAAAGCCAGGCGATAGCATCTAAAGAAATCCGAAGAGATGACACGATCCAAAGAGAAAGGAGGAAAAAGAAGGGGCGCAGTTCGACGGCTTACGACCTCCAACCGAACAAGATGTACCGCGTGCCTAAGATCTTCTCCTCTACCTGTACAACAAAACGCTGAAACAATTCGCCAAAAGCCACCAACCAGCGCAACTACGACCTCTAAAGAAATACGACGAAATAAAACGATGTGAAGAGGAACGATCAAAGAAAAGAAAAAGAAGGAGCGGAATTCGGCGGCTTGCGGGGGCGTACTGGAGGCCGGGTAACGACTTAATAAACCGTTCGGCCGAGCAATGGGTTGGGTGTAGGCGCGCGGCTCGTCTCTGTCCGCGGAGAGGGGGGGCAGGGGCACGTGTACCGCGTGCGGTTGCGGCTGCAGCCGCAGCCGTAGCCGGGGTCGCGGTCGCGGCGGTGCGGTGGCGAGTCGACTACGAAGTGGAGGGGGCTACGGTGCCGACGGTAGTCAGGTGCGTCGCGTGCCCCCTTCTCCCGGCACGTAGTTAGCTCGTGTTTTGTTTTGAGAAGGCTTAACAGCGTCCGTTCCCACGCTTCCGCACGCCGCCGCCACGGCCGACGATTTCGAATTCGTTGCGCGCCATGGATTTCGCGCTCGAACGTGCCGCCATCCCGCACCATCTAAGCGCATTATATATGTAAGTAAGTACTGTGCTGTTTGAGGTGTCGTGGACCCGGTGATCGCGCCGTCATCCTGGCCGTTTTCACGGCCGGCTCGTTCTTGTAGAAATTGCGTGGATAGGTGGTCGGTCGGAGCAGGTCGCGAGTAGCGATGGGACGAGAAGTTCTATGCGTAGAATCTCATTCGGTTTGAGGGACTCGATCGTCATTGACGAGAAGGCATACTGTATTTTACGAAGTAACGTAAGTAAAGGTAAACAGACGTATTATCCAAGTTAGTTTCGAATTGCTCGTAACGATGCTCCTGTTTCATAGAATCGTCTCCTGTTTCGATATTTGAATGAGCGAAATCTCGCGAACGTAGTGGTTGAACTTTGAAACACGATGCCTTGCGATATGCTTGATCCCATCGCTGAACGCGACGTTTAAATGACAATGTGGTTTGAAACGACGCGTTGAAATAGCTGATGAAGACGTCGAAGAGAGTCATCGTCGTTTCTTGGGTGACTTTGGAGAGGAAGGTAGGATTAGATCGCCAAGGTCATTTTCAGGTAATTGGGATGGTGATTGGTGACTCTGAGTTTCCTGGTGATGGCGTGAGATTGAGTTTCAAGGAAGTTGTACTTGTATGCGAGTATGACGTATTGATTTTCCATATGTATTTTAAATCAGTAATTTGGTTGCAGTTTCGCAACTGTTCTCCTTAAGCAACGCGTCTAAAAAATGATTGTTCGTTGCCTTTTTCTTCTGTCGTATAATAATAGGTTCAATTATTTTCTTGTAAAAATGAGTTGTCATAAATCAAGTTAATATTAAATCTACTGCTTTGAGAAAAGACTGCGTGAGACGAGTACAAGGTGAAACCTAAGCACTAACTTTTGCACTCGTGTGTACACGAGGTTCGCGCGTGCACGCCGCGCTCGTGCGACACGGCACGCTCTCCCTTATAACAGAGCCTACGTTCTTTTACATACAGAGTGGGCCATTGTTTCAGCATTACAATAATCTATCTTCTGACTTTTTGCCTTCTTATTTCCCCTTCTTGTTTTTCTCCTTTGTTCTCCCGTTTCTTGCTTACTTCCCGCCCCTCACACATCCTTCGCGTTACTTTGCACCCCTGCCCTTTTTCATTTCTTTGCACATATTCTCTTTTGTTCTCTCCTCCTTTGAGCGCAAGATTTCTATGTATTTTACCTTTTATCAGAATTACGTCATTTTTTAGACGTTTCATTTATTCCAACATTCTGTTGGATTTTTCTTTCTTCAAATTAAATATTCTTGAAGTTTCGTTGTTAGTGGTTTATATTTTTATTTGGAATTGTCATACGATCTGATAGAGTATGTCCTGCTAAAAGATCATGTAAAGACACTGCAAGAAGTACGAAAGGATTATTGAAAATGTACTATACATCGAACTTTGTTTTCTTACCGACGAGCCAAAATATTAAAAGCCAGGTTCCTTAACAAAATTGTACCGTGATATTCCATCGAAATCTCGCTTCATTTCTGTTCAATATAAATCGCATCGTTCTTCCATTCCTAAAATCAATCAAACCGAAAATATTTTGTCCCCGTTACTTTTTCGTTTTCTAATTATTTTGAAAATTTGACTAGTTTGAGGAGACCGGATTAACAGGTCAAGTAAAGATTCGCATGCTTTTTACATCCTTGGAGAACGTTACTCCTGCGTAATATTATACGCTGTACGCTATACACAGCCGGGAGCCAGGAGTGTTCCAAAGAAACCGGACGTTGGTTCGAATCGCAATGGACTTCCCACATACTTTCACGCGGCGTACTCGCTCATAAACCGTCTCTCGTTTTCTCGGGCGGGACGGTGAATATTGTCACGCACCATATTCCCATGTATGCGGCACAACCTCTCCGGTGAAGAGCGGCGCGTGCATACGGCACGCGTGCTCCCTGGAAATCGACGGTAAACCGGATGCTCCATCAACTCCTATTAAAGCTCTGCAGTTTTATACTCGTTCTCGTGTAATCGTGCGCTGGAAATCCTGGCAGATGCACGAATAGAATTTCCATTGCACGTTATTTCTTTTTCTCTTATTCGCCTAAGTAGAAGGTAAAATGTTTTCATATATTGCGATCGTATACCGAAATACTTTCGTACAGTCACCGTAGGAAGAGTTACTTCACGACAAGAAAGTTGCTGCAGATAGGACTGTACAAGACACATATTAAAATACTATAGCATTTTTTACTATCTTTTCTTTTTTTGTCTATATCTTTGTAGAAGAAGGCTACACGGTCCGACCTAATTTCTAAACTCTGCTCATAAATCACATCAACGGATAAATTAGCATTTCTATTCAAGATATTCAAGCATAAATCTACGTAAGATCACAATTCACGGAAATTTAATTGCTGTAATGTATTGACCATCTGAATACTGGTTTCAAGGTAATAATTCACTCTGGACAAATTCATCCTATAGAATCGATTCACTCTCTCCCCTCCACGTCCACCTTAAGCTACATTATACTGGTACCAGGATTTTTCATTTAATCCGTGCACCTTCTTAAATCACGTTGCGGTTGATGAGAATTTAGTGTTCGAGGCGTTCTCTTGCAACGGAAGAATTCCTCACCCCCAACAACGTGGTAATCGACGAAGGTAATCTTTGTGAATCATCGCGTAGAATCTCGACGCTTATGCCTGTGTACGTACGTACACACGTGGAAGCAGCGTGTTGAAAATAGTGGCGGGTCGGCGCCAGGGGGTTCATGATGAGGTTTACATCTATTTCGAGGGATAAAGAAGGAAGGAGGATGCACGCACCCCACGCTAGCCACCTGACGCACCCCGCTCGTGGGAACCGAAAAACCGTAGGAATCTTCTAACTTTCACGTTTCTGTGTGCGGTAGCGTGCGCACATGGACAGGGTGCGGTTGCAGGGATGCGATTAATGCCCTTTTCATGTTTACAGAGCTTTATGGAATCTTGTAGGCTTGTCACGGTACGTAGAATGGTTAAAAAAGCAAATTTACCATGGCGGACGTTGAGAAGAAGAAACAAACACGTTCGTTTTTAATCGCTTGTAATTATATCGCACAATTTTGGTTATAAAAAGGGAAGTAAGAAAAATTTCATTGCTCCTAAAATCGTCGATTAACAGATACCAAAGATGAAGTTAGAAAGGAGCTTGTGTCAATCGTCGCAGAGGTTTTATTTCGTCTGTACATTTCGGCTATTCGCAGACACGTTTTTGCCGAAGAATCGTGGAGCTCCATCGTGGGGGAGCATTCCCACCAGACAACAATTAACATTCGCAGGAACATTTCGACCAAGCTCGCGTCGGTTTATTCTACGCGCTTTTTTTCCTCCTATGACGTCGTTGACCCGCTTTTTCAGTTGTTAAAAAGATTTAATATTGGGATGCGACGGCCATGTTATCTTTTCAAGCAGACTAAACAAACATTTTACGGGGAAAAAAAGAAAGAAAAAGATAATGCAACAATAATATTTGTTCTTGGTAAATATTAAAAGTATAATGACACTGATTAACCCAAGGTCAAGCAAAAATTGTTCATGTTCTTTACAGTGGTATAACAGAATTTGAATTTTAGAATATTGAAACACCATCAATTTTCCAACACTAAATATTAAATGCTAAGGATATTCTAGAAAAATTCCTAGTTCCAACTCGATTAGGACTAATATTCAGTACGTTCAATTGAGGCCAATAATTTCAAGATACAAAGGGACACAATATGCAAAATTCCAAAAACGCAAATTCCTATCTACGTTCCATCTCGCTATTTATATTCCTTGAAATACGAATCTACCTAATCATTCGGAAGATTTCCCAAAATAGACGATAGAACCGGCCTAACGTTCCATATAATCGACACTCCCTCACAGCGCTTAAACATTCCAAAGCAATCACCAACCCACCAACTCCTTCTAAATGCTTCAAATTCTCACTCTGCCCACCCCGTCGCCCCTTCCATGAAAAAAAACCACCGAAACAGACTCCTAGCAACGCCATCGCTCCGTTTTACCCCCCAATCGAACCGTTCCACTCGTCCCCGAAACGTCTCGAAACAATCTTTCCTTTCTCCTTCTCGAGGAAGGTAAAAAAGAGAAAGGAAAAAAAAACGGAAGAAAAAAACGAACCTGTGATAAAGTTTCCCAAGAGGCCAATGACAACGACTCCCCGCCCTCTTTAAGTAGCCTCGATTCGGTTGAGATTCAACGTCGAACAGAGAGAAAGGGAGAGAGAAATATGAGCCGAAGAGGAATAAAGAAGAACGAGCGGCGGCTATACACAGAAGAAATATCTATATATATAAAAAAAGAGGAAGAAAATAGGGGAGAAGGTCGGATGGCAGAGGCACGAGATCCTTCCCACGTCGACGAAACGTGCTGAAAGCGTGCTGCTCGCGTGGCCGTTAGAGCGGCACGTTAGGGAGGAAAGGAGAGGCATTGGTGCATCGAGCCGGAATCTTTCTCACGGGCGAGAAGGACGTCAGGTGCAGGACCTCCTTCAGGAAGTACAACGGTTCCTTACAAGGATTCGCGACTTCTGCCTTCCCACGCTCCTCCAGTTGTAACGGCCAGATTCGACTCTACTCTGCCACCCTAACCGTACACCGTTGCCTAGCACAGGGGAAACCCGAGAGCAAATACCTTTTCTTTTGTTTAGTTTTCAATTTTCATTGTTACACCGTGGATACGTACACATTTGTGGGAGATGTGGATGCAGAAAAATGTACAGAATGCGTATGACGGTGTAACAGTGTGCATGAAATAGGTTCAAAGTACACGGCGTTAGCTTCAGCAGGTGGAACGTATTTCCATTTAGATTCTATTTCTTTACGCGTATTTATAACAGTGAAAATTTGCATGAGAATATATAGATGATATAGACGTATGACATAGATAGTTAAAAAATTACCTGCGACAGAGAAGATTGTTAGTTTTGAAATGGTCTGCGAAATTATCTACGATATAGTAGTTGTCATGTTCATCTAAGATATAGCAAAATTAATTTTTCTTCTTGTCTTATCGATACTTTCCAATAGAATAAAATTATTCTTATCGTAGACCGACTGCTTTTTAAGTAATAATTATACAAGTGACTTTCAAACGATAAATTTAGATGTAGCATCTGCTATATTATAAACGAGAACCTTTAATTCGGTATGAATGAAAATCAGCTAGTTGTTAATTGCGATCTGACTCTTAATAGATTTCGTACATGGTCCTTAAATCTGGAGAATTTACTGCATTTTTATCTTGTACAAACTTACCGTATAGCAATATCTTTCATCTGTTTCTTCGTCTGTACTTTCTGTTCCTTTCTTTTTTTCGTAACACGAGTTCGGCTGATCGACGATTTCGATATGATCAAGGAAACGGGCAGAGAAATTATTATCATCCGCCGGTCGATGTTCTGTTCGTCAAGACCCATTAATTTTGCATATACAACTGGTCCAGTAGTCGCGAGCCGTCATTAATACGCGAAGACACTGATTTCACGGTGAATTTATGTTTACGGAAATTATATTCGAAATCAAAGGGACAAGCAGCCTTTCAGTGACACGTGCAACTTTTATTTTAGGGATGGCTGGCTCCCTTCCTCGTAATTTCCTTCGCTAGCGTGCAATTTATGTTACATTTCAAACTACTTTTTAAATTACAGACAGACACGCGTGGTTTACGTTCTGCGCTATCTTAATGAAAAGGTCGATTCCGATTTATAATCCAGCTTTAAATTATCCTGCGACATGCCACTCTACAGATTTCATACTTTTAATAACGGTATAATATATACGTCTGTTCACCTGCAATCGCAATTTAATTCGTTCCTGCTATTGTTACCAAGTATCGTAACATATTAATTATTTAAGAATTCGCAAGGAACTTCTACAACATATCACCGAGGCAAATTTTTCACCAGCCAAACGCCTCAGCTGATCGTTCTCGAAATATTCATTCTTATTGCGCTTAGTTTATCACATTAATTTTATAATCCTTTGACGTCTATTGTACTCGTCTATTACTTCATAAATGTGCGTAAACATTGTGAATAACGATTTTTATCATGGACTTCAAACTGTATGCAACATCAGTTCAAAAACTCAAGCCTCTATCTTTACACTGTTTCTCCATTACGCGTCCTCTATCGAGTGTCTCACACGAGACTGGCGTATGTATTCTTACAGACCACTTTTCTCGAATAATTTAACTCGAGATATTAATTCCTCCGAAGATACGAGTTTCTCTGAACTTAATCATATCAATTCTAAATTGTAATAACAGTCCTAATGTACAAGCGCTTTGATACTTGATGCTTATCCATAAAGAACAATTAAAGAAAGATTCATACCTTATTGGAAAGATTAAAAAAGTGCATTAAGTAGTAAAAGTGAATTAATAACAAGGAGGTGTAACATGGGATAATTTAAAACAAGCAACAGTTGCTCCTCTCAGATGCACAATAACGTTAGACAAAATTAACATCAGTACGTGCTCCGCCTCAGACTCTTCAACTTTCTCTTACAAAATCTTTTTCTATCCGCAATTAATCATCTCGATACAAGAACCCCTAATGACTAAAAAGTGCTGAAAAATTCGTCATCGTAGAGCCATAAAATTTCCACGAAAACATACGAATTAATTGCTTTGATCATTCCGATGGTAGCAGTCTAGTTGAAGGTACTTCTGCTGCTTCTACGAAACGCTCTATGTACATTTTCATCGCAACAATCCTCGTACGCCGAGTAGCACAGGCGCGTAACTCGCATGAGAAGCAAGGGACGGTCAAAGAAGCGCATAATAAGTCCTTGTATCCCCCGATATCGGAGAGCGAGAATGGAATCTCCAAAGAAATACGCCAACAATGAATCCCGTAGCATAATGGAGCGCAACGGTTGCGCCGTCAGCATCGCGATTCCATCGTCATGGGAAAAATCGGCGTGGAAGGGAGAGGTTTTGGCCGAATTCGAACACCTGGATTTTCCAGAAATGAAAGGGCCACGCGACTGTGGGCACGCAGATCACGCCTCAGCCAGCTCAGAGTCAAGTGGCTCGTTACCGGATCGTGGGAATCCACCGAGACCTGGATCAGAAATTCGATTCACGAAGCCAGCAGGCGGATTTCAGATTCGTCCCACTTGTTATCCACGCGACCGCCACGCTCGCTACCGACTTGCTATACATCCGTTAGTAACGAGTAAACAGATGTGTCCATTAGCCGTTTACGGACCGCAAGCTACGGAATTGAAGAAGGTTGTACGCGCAACCGACTGGATGTTGGAATTGCACGGAGAATACATAGTTCGAACGTGGGATAGCGTTGTACATGGAAACAGCTGATTTTCAAGTAACGAAACGCCTGGTCAGTGACAGTTAATTATTTTTACTCATTAGGCATGAACGATATTTTATCATTGTTTAAGATCGAACGTATATTTTGACTGGTATTTAGGTTCTTGTATTTTTTTATATTGTAAGCGTTTTGTGCTTTTTATTGTGTACTATCAGATTACTGAACATATCTGCACGATATGAAAAATTAATGAAACACGCACGTTTTAATTGGTACACGTTTCTGTGACTTTTACATAAATTCCTTTTTTCTTGCATTAAATTGTTTGAAGACTTTTCTGCAATGTTAAAGGCTAATGAAAGTCGTGTAAGTTGATATTCATCAACAACTGGGATAGTTCTCACTATTTACGTCAAAACATATGTTTTACTTAATATATACATATATATATTTTGTTCCTTTTTTCATATTGCGTACGATAGATGAGACGAAGAAGTACGTTGTAACATTAAAATGCATAACTCTGAATAATTTCACGATACCGATAAATTATCGTGATGTTATTTCTCCGCGGAATAAATGATAATTTTCATATTCATATATTATTCATATATTTAATAACGAATGAGAAATATCCCACGGTCGCAAGAAAACCTAAACTGTTATAAATATAATTTTATATTTAATATAAAGTTTATATCAAACTAAATACCGCGCAAGCCGATAAAAGAGGAATTATTCGTGATTTATGGTGTAATAATTACACCACTAGAAAAATATCAAAAATAAATATAAAACGAGAGGTAAAAATATTTTTACAATTGTCCTACTGTTACACAAATCCCAACCAACTATGTTAAATATATTAAATCGCTACTAAAATAACTGTCAAAAGAAATGTGTTACCATTTAAAAGAATACAATTTAACTCTGTCAACCCTAAAATTGCCTGTATACGTCAAAGAAAATTCATTACGCGGATACAAAACGGATCTTAGTGCATAAACACGTACTCGTAGATTAATATAAATGTAAATTGTCAATATAAAGTAAGCGTAGGTGTATTTAAAAATTATTATACCAAGCGAATAGAATGTCAAATTTGAGTACGTAATAACGTAACTAAATAAGTATCTACTTAAATACGCTTGCAAAGCGAGGGGCCACACGGTGGCGTAATCAAAAGAAGATATCTGGAATGCCGGCACGTATTACCACGTGTCAGCCACGCTTCACGCGAGAAGCAAAACGGGTTTGCCGTGTAATCCACGTGGCGTTTCTGCAGCTCGTACATATCTCGTTTTCTCGTTTCTCGCTCGAGATACAGCCGTTTAGACGGTACCTTTGAAAATCCTGCCCTCGTTTTATTTAGAACAATTATCTATAATATAGGGTAGAATAACATAGTTGCCATTAAATAAACTAAATATAATATTCATGTTTTCAATAGTATTTCTCTGTTTTTTAACACACTATATATACTCAACTGGTATCGTTGGGTCATACGGTTGTTACAACGCTTTGCATTAGATTTGAATTTGATTACTTAATTTTATTCGATTCAAGTCAATTTATATCGTATCTGATACTGCAATGACATAATAAAATGATATAATAATGTTATTTGATAATAACATATTTCGTATTATACATTTGTCCCTGTCATAGTGGGAGTAATATACATGACAAATTTAATACAAAAAATATACTCTCCCTTGATGGCAAATGGAAAATTGTATAATTGCCAACAAGTTAAACAGCGCTGTTCAGCGGCCAGCCAAGGATCAAAGGTATAGCCGTATCCGTTTTATTATAAATTCGATTTATTTCTTAGATTTATCAATCTCGCGAACCCATTCAAACAAGTAGCAGATAAATCGTAAGTGGAATATTTCTGGAATTCGTGAAACATCATCGAACATGTTGTTGAAGTGCTACGAGCTAGTAGATTCAGAAATAAAAATCTGAAGCTCGGATATTTTAAGCTGCGACTATAAGTTGCACCGAGTGATGCTACAAAGTTGCTTGCCCACGTGTTTACTGTCGACAGTAAATAATTTCCTGCGAGTGTGAAGCATATTCTTGCACGTAAGCTACATTCGTAATTAGCAACACGTATTCCTTTATGGTATCTAACCAGATTTTACGATCGAGTTATTACTTATGCTATAAATTACCACTTTCGATCCGCAATTAGTCATCCACCGTGTACTTTTATTACACGGTGTATTCTGCTACTATTGCTAATTTCAAATAACTAGGAAGAAGGTTCTGTAATTCGTTAATTACCTGCAAGTCGATGCAATAAATTATACTAAGTACCTATAATACTATAAAGCTTTTTCTCACCACCGAGATTAATTTTCTTAGGTATATCGTCATAATCTTTTTTATTATTCCATAGAGTGAGATACGCACGTAAATCATACCGTGAATAACTATTCGCTATAATGTAAATGCAAATATTATAAGTATGAGTATTTTTAGATATGAATATATTTAAAGAATTTTATCTATTTATGAAATCTAGCCTTTAAAAAATCCAGTTATAGAGTAGAAATAGTGTAACCAGTTATGCAAAATACGCAGGGCATAACAAATCACCCAAATTATTATCTACGTTATTTCATATAGCTTATATACATATACATTTATAACGTACGTGTGGATGAACGTAACTAATATTTTGTAAGACGATCTCATTTCGTAGCCGGCAGGCAAAAAATTAATAAAGTACTTATCTATCTGTCTATCTAGATATCACTCAATTAAGATTATAACAAAAATACGATTACAGGGATAGAAATTGGCTAATCGATTATCCCAACTATCAACCGTATAGGTGTACATTATCCGAAAGAGTAAGTGCAACATCTCTGTCGCATCCGTTTTTCATAAATAACGCGACGCGCATATATTATTCACAATTTCTCAACATACGCCCATGTCACAGTATATCACTCCCACGCAGAAAACTTCATTTCTCAACGTCCTCAGTTACTGGAGCGTCTCCGATACATGTTAAAGACTTTCATCTCGTCGTCAAATCGATCCTCCTTTTCCTGCACCCGACATACGGAACTCAGTCATCATCAGTTCATTACCACGATCCGGTCAAACGTCTGCAGACTTCTCGACGAATAGATCAGCAGAATATCTGTTACACGAGCCATGTGTCGACTACGCTTCGGGCGACTCGTAAATCAGCAACAGCACGTCAACATCACGTATACGTATTTAAAAATGATTTTCTTAACGAAATTCCTCGAGGCCGCCACGGTACGAAGAGAAACGTATGTACTCGATCGATCTGCTTCCGAATTCTCCATTCGTGTCTTTTCTACTTACGTCTTTACAAGAAAATTGCTACCATTTCTCTAGAGAAGTTGATTTCTGAAATCGTCTGTAAGCGTCGCATCTCGAGAAACTGCTTCGTTACACGAGAAGTTCCTCGACTTTGGGTCGTTTCGTTTCTAAATTACAAGTTGCAAGAAAGAAGATTCTTTTGGAGTAATAGGAACATTATGAAAATTGCTACGTATTTCTAGTTTTTCTCGGTATATCCCTTTCACAAGACACAACCAGAGGACGCATCGATCAACCGCGTGAATCGAAAAGCAGAAGACGGTAATGACGTTGCAAACGCAATTTTTTCAATTTACCTTGCTATCACTTACGTCATCTTCTCGTAATAAATCCACTCACGAAAGCGATTTGTTCTTTAAAAATCGACCGTTAATCGTATACTCACTTAATGAAATAAAGAAATTGCTAGAAAGTAGAATTAATCAAGTTGGCCTCTGGGAGGCTCACGCGTCAAATTAATTTCACGTTATACTTATCCATTAGATCTCAGCAACAAATAGCGAAAAATTATCCACTTCTCGAACCGAGTCTCGGCTTTAAAAAATACTTCAAAAACCTTGACACAGGCCATCTCTTAACTGGCAAAGTTCAGACGTAACAACTCCATAACGCTGCATATATCCGCGCGTATATTCTTGTCCCTCCGCACGCGACCGTATCAGCATCCATCTACCGCGTTGAGAGTCTGTTGACGCGTGTGTATAATAGCGGGAGGCAGAGATCAGAGTTGGCCTCGTGGGAACGAAGCGGCCGTCCGCGGTGAAGCGTTTCAGGAAGCTCTCGGTGTTCCGCTCCCGCGGTCACCAGGGCGTCCTTAACAGCTCCGTGCCTCCGTCCCGACGCCCCGGCGCGGCTCCTCTTCGAGCTCCAGTCGCCTCGACGACGCCCACGCTCCAATCGGCTTCCTCATCGACCGACACGGGGAAAATGGGAGCTGTCCTCCTCCGTACAAGTTCTCTTGTACTACGTGTTGCTAATGCTGCTCCGCTCGGACGGTTTCATACACGGAGCACGTTAATTAGCCACGTTCTACTCGTTGCTGATTGTATCGAGCGCGCTTGCAACAGGGAAATGGCTAGAGATTGGTACCGTGTTCGCTTCTTCGTCAGGTTTATGCGGAAGACACGTTACACTTTGTCGCCGATGTTACTTCGCAAAGGACGAACGTTTTCCTCGGTTATAGTACGCGTTGCAAGTTGATCGGATTGTCACGTTTTCCTCGCTGAATGTTAATATTGCTTTTCACGCCAGCGATATCTGTATGTTTCTTTTAACGATTCTTCTTTCGTGACGAAATTGTCGCAAGACCGTTGACGAGTGTCGGTTCTTTGGATATTTTTGGAAATTCGTTGAATAAGCACGGTATTCGATAGACGATCGTTCGTTGTCGTCTTCTCATTCGTTCGTTGTCATCTTTTCAGTCGTTCCTAGTTCGTCTAAATCGTCCAAGGAGCAACGGTGATATTCCGGTCTAGATCCGTTGAACAGTCGATTCTTTCCTTCTTCGAGCGTGAGAGTAGGTTCTCTTAACGTTATAATTTAAAAGAGGAATTAGCACAGAAGAATTTGTTCGATATTCGTAAAATTGTCGAAGCCATCTTCTTATCTCGCATTTCTTTCATGACTTTCATAAACCACATTCTACCAAACTGAGCGTCCGGTAATGTCTACTCATAATAGAATGTACAATATATAAAGTATGCAAAATATATATTTTCTTGCGTACATGTGGAGAAATAAAAATGTTGAATGGGCTATCATTTTCTCCACGTGTACACATTTTACTTAAGTAACGGGCAAAGAGTGATTCATTGTATTAATGTGCATTGATTCGTATGATTTATGCCTGCATGTCGACACGGCATATTCGCATGCAACATCTTTTGTACGTGCATCGCGTACAAAAACACAAGAACCACTGGACCAATGCTTGTAAAATGGTACGAGAGGAGTGATCTTCTTATAATTACCAGCGCGCCGATGAACCGCATAAAATGTACAATTAAAGATAATGACATGCGTGTAACATGCTCGTTATGGCACGCATCGAAAAATTTGCAATTAAAAACTGAAGCCTTTAATCTCGAACTTTTAATAATACACACATTTTGCACTGAAAGCACGATTATTTACATATTTTCAATAATTATACCTTTAAATTGTTATAAAATTGAAAAATTAGGAAACTTTCACGTTAATCGAAGGCTGCGCTTTTCCTTTACAGTTACGCCATTCAGCAAGAACAACGTCGCAATTCAACATCTAATTTAACTCTTCTATTAACGCGTTGTTGACGAGACATTTGAATCGACGTTTTTCATCTTATTCGATTTGATGCATTTCCCAAAAACATGCAGAAATCGGGGTAAAATTTATTTTACGATATACCGTCAACAATGTGTTTAATTATAACATTTTACATTTACAAATATATATTCCGCTCTCAAAATCCAACAACTATTACGTCAATAGCAATGGAAACAAATTTTCCAGCTATGAATAATTTCCTACTATAAACTTTCTATTACAAATCAATTCTCTGATAAAACTTCCAGCTACAAATTTTCAACACTACGTGAAATCGATCTAAATCGAACGCATTTCAATGCTTTTACTTTTTAATTATCTCGTCATAGATCTATCAAGGCATTCGTATCATACGTGACTCATAACGTAAGATGCCGAGGAAAGTAAAATTTATTAGAGAGTTTTGCGGTAAATGTAACGACTATCCTAGTATTTATAGCCGATAGTATACGTCACTGTTATATTAAGTCATCAATATCGAGATTACAATAAAACCAATAACTAATATTCGCCAATCGATATTCCAGTCTGTTATCTGTACGGGATGTCAATCGGAACAATAAAAAAAAGCGATTACCTCCCATGCTTCAATCATCGCGTTTACACTCGCGTGCATGGCGAAGAAGAAGAAGAAGTTGAAGAAGAAGAAGGAGGAGGAAGAGCGGCAGCAGCAGCAGCAGAAGAAGAAGAAGAAGAAGAAGAAAAGGAAATAGTGAAAAAAGAGAAAGGAGAAGAAGATGAGGAAGATGAGGAAGATGAAGAAGATAAGGAAGAAGAAGAGAAGAAGCCAGGGGGCAACGAGAAGAAGCGACTCGCGCGAACCAACGTTACGAGCGTAACCTCGAATGTGTACCGGATGCATGGCGTATCGCAGAAGTTGATGTATGATCCTTTAGTGACGCGCACCTGCTCATTCGTGCTCTCGGTACTTTGACGGAAATCATGGAGGCTCCTCGCGATGCCAGGAGATCATTCAGGGAGCATTATGAAAAAAGACGGAAGAGCAGGTCCGACGTCGAAATTTATTTTCGTGCCCCCGCTGGTACTGGTTGCTTGTAATCGGTGGACGTCGTCATCGAGCAATAGATCTTTGTTAAGAAGCGTAACGATCATGAGAGAAAGTCACGAAATTAGCCGTGACCGGTAATCACTGAAATTACTCCGCTTTTTTCTTTCTCTTTCTCTTTTCCTTCGTGCGGGCTTCTCTCCTTTCCTTCAACCCATTCGTTCGCTCTTTTATCGTTGGTTTCATAAGCCCACGGTTTCGGATTCACCAGACACCATCATTTCCCTGGTTAATTAGGATCATTGAAATCCAACTAATTAGCGAATTCCACTCGTATATTATTCGATGTTTGGATTATGACTGTGCCCGCGGGTTTTTATGCAAATTCGTATGATCGTGAACATGATATTAAAACACGATGTCTGGATAGAACGCAGACGAAGTTTATGATAAATCGTGTTTCCCGCTGCTTATAAAGCGGCAGCATTCGGCACTCAAAATATATCAATAATTCTTCGTTCGTTACATATAATGAATTTTTTGCCAATTTTCAGAAGGCTTATGTCTTTGAATATATAAAGTTATTCCCTTCTATATCCTATTATCATTATCATATTAAAACATTTCCTTTTAATTACCAACTAACGTATAAATTAGAAAATCAACAAAAATGGTCACGTTCTTCTTATACGATCTTCAACTACTTCACTTACTGAATATTAACCGAGTTACTACATTTCAACGATAGAATTTTCAAGTAAGGAATAACATTTTGAAGAAAATTAAGCCTTAAATAAACCCTCCCCAAATAATTAATTCTCGAAAGAAAGGGTTCCCCATAAATCTGTTGCCTGTATAGCACTGACAAATCGATCGGTTCCATAGCAATAGATTCGTAGAGGCGTGATTTTCGAAAAGAACGGATACGAGTGGCCACCTGTAACCGACTTTCCGTTTCGGAATTCCCACGATCCAGGTGAATACGTGGGCACGTTCAGGAGGATTCGTAGTCGATAAACGTTCATGCATATTTATGATTTAACAATGAAATTGGATTTGGCCAGGAGCACATGGCTTATATCCGTCTCGTTCCCGTTTCTTCCTGGTTCTAGTGCGTATACACCCGTGTTTCATTCATGAAATCCCTACGCAGTTAGTGACCCCGGCCCATTTCATCCCCGTAACCAATTCATCGTCGAACCACCCCTCTTGATTCATGATAATTTTATTCGTCGTTCATTCACGAGGGGTTCGATAAACAGAAAGAAGTCAAACGCGGAAGGGAAGCAACATTAAATGTCTCTTCGCATGTCTGCAATAACGACGTGCTGTTAGTTGGAACGGTTAAATCTTCTTTTGATGTACGTAACTGACAGCCGTAATTATTTACGACACGAGGAAGGGGGGAATAACAGTATATATGCTTCTTTCTTTCCTTTCCTCTTCTTTTCTTTTCTTTTCTTTTCTTTTCTTTTTTTTTTTTTTTTTTTGTTAATAGCTCCCTCCCTCTGTTGGAAATAAGAGTGCGAGCTTCGAGTGAAACGTGGATCAATTATTCCGACTTTTTCCATCGATTACTGTTTCCTTAAATCAATCATGCGCGAATATGAGATATCATCTCGAGGTAGGACTGAAATTGCAATTTGTCTTCAACTGCTTTTTAAGAAATTTACTTTAGGTTAGTTAAGCAACGTGTTTATTGGCCCTCGACACTTTGATGCAGTTTTTTTGTATTATAACGGTACGTTTAAGTGGACCATTTATTTCCATCCACACTACGTGATAATATTGCCACTTTGTGTAAGAAGCATTAAAAACCGAATTTCTAGTAGGCCGGGGTTACATTAGCATTTCAATGTCTTTCCTATTAATTACTTAACTTGCTTCCTTTTTTTACGTATCGTCTATCTCTCATCCTAGAAAGTTGTCAAAATGTCGTTAAAATTCCATGAACCCGTGCTTGACGAGCTTCGTCGTCTACTTTTCTATGCGCATAAATATAAACAA
Source organism: Bombus pyrosoma (assembly GCF_014825855.1). NCBI lineage: Eukaryota > Metazoa > Arthropoda > Insecta > Hymenoptera > Apidae > Bombus > Bombus pyrosoma. The sequence goes on along the minus strand of NC_057783.1, from coordinate 2,627,648 downwards.
TTATATTAACCCACTTTCCGTTACTCTACTCTCAAATGTTCCTTAAAAAGTGTACAAGTCTGTCGAAAATTCCTTCCACAGTTTTTACGTGTCATCTTCAATCTGTCATCGAGTGTTCCGCACGAAACGTAGAAATCTGGCGAAAAATTGACGGACCTATATTTGCCGATATCGTCAGGGTTTACGGTACCTTCTGGTTCCTGCTGAAGCAATGAATGACGAACGTGGAGCGAAATTCCTTCATTCATCGAAGCTGAAAAGGAATACGGCATTGAATTGCAGGCCTCGCTCGGTCCGTGACCAGGTCGTCCTTTTCGCGACTTGCCGGACCGGAAATTGAAACCTTGCGTGAGAATATGCACTTCTTTCCTGTTCGCTACTCATTGCGCCGCAATTTGGGATGGTTGTTCGCGGAAGTGCCTCCAATTCACGATCGCTTAAGTATCCTCGAATTCGCTGCCGTTTACAGGATAATGCATGGTTAACCGGCGCAATGACACTGCGAACAACGGCCTCTTGTAAAGAAGCATGGTCGAAGAGCATGTGTTATTCTTTGCAAGGAATAAAATATACAAACTGAACGTTCGTCCTTCCATTTCTTCGAAATTGACGACAATCATACAGCGAATGCTTTTGATCAATGTCATTGGTATAGATGATTGGTCGTGGCATAGTAGAATAAATGATGGTCGAACGATGAAAATACTAATTGCTATATTTTATTTCCTATGTATGTTTATGTTTTGTTAAGAAATTCTTCTACTATACCAACTATGGTTGTTTTTTTACATTGTTCAATATATTTCCCCTAGATCATAAATCGTTTTACTTTATCGTTTGCTTGTATCTTGTATTTTATACGATTATTTAAAAATTACTGTTATAAAATTATAATAGATTTTTGTACGAAGCTTTTCACAGTGCTGTATGGTATGTAGAAACAGAAAATTGTCACAAGATTGTCCTGCTTCTAAGACGAGATCGTGTCGCATTTACTGAAAAGACCTTGCCCAAACGGAGTCGTCCATTACATCGTGGACAATTTCGTTCCATCCAGTAATGACTTCCTTTGACGTTTTGAAAACGAGAAGCGGATAAAGGCCGGAAGAGTGAAATAAAAACTGAAAAATACAGGTAGGACGTAATAACAGGTATAAGCATATAAGTCCATAGACAAAAACATAATTACAGGCTAGGCAAAAATCATGAGTCATGATACTTTTGAACATGTTACTCATGCCGAATGTCTCTATACTTTTATCCTAAAATCTAAGGGAACGGAATATTTATAATAATTTTGGCTAATGATTGACCGAGAGGTGAGACAAATCAGAGTTAAAATGAATATGAAGCTAAAAGATTATTGGAAAACAATTTATATCTACGTATTTCCTTGATAAATTTCATTCGCCATTCAATTCAACATTTTCGAAAGTTTCGGGCGACAAATCTCTCTCAACGTTCAATTTTTCTTCTTCCTTTCGCGTTTCAACGATATCCCCGTATAGAATAATAAAAAATATCACGATGAAAGTAACTAAAATTAATTAAGACATAAATAAATCCTCACTTGAGAACTTGGCGTAAATTTCCAACTTCTTAAAAAAATATGCTACATCAATCCCAAATTTCACCATTTTATTCATTATCGTCGAGAGGTTCGAGAGAAGAATCTCTTTAAATACGCACAATCTTTCTTTTTCCGTTTCACCTCCTGGTTAAGGACTTGTTTATATCCTCGCAACAATGTTCTCGTAATCGTAAAAATGTCACCAGTAGAAGAGCGAGCACGGAAGAAAGTACAGTTCCCGTTACAGATGCCAATGTGTGATCCATTGTAAATCGTCGATGGACGTTTAAACGTAGCACCAAACAGCATTTCACCAGGTAAACCGAGCGCAGTATATCTGCCAGCATTCGATCGAAGCACTTACCTACAAACGAGCCCATAATTAAGCCATAAGACGCCGGCTGAATATAATTTGTTCGTTCGTACGAATCTACCGAAAGTAGGTATTCTCTGGTTCTGCAGGTCGGATTGAAGCTTCGTTAAAAACATTATGGTCGCTTTCCCTGCGTATCTTTATTTCGTCGTGTTTCACAGGACACGTTTATGCCGCGTAGTTACACGGAAATTTATTGCTTGTATTTTTATATACAGGTACGTTCTCTGGTAACGAACAGACGCGATCCGGTAACCCAGAGAGTCGCGCACACGTAATGTTTGTCCGAGGAACGTCTTGCTGGGCCGTGGTTGAACAACCACATGCTATACGTAAGTTAACAGTTCGCCGGGTATCATGATTTTAAAGATAAATTTTTATGAGTACTCGCAGTATCGTTAATATTAAATCGGTGAAAAGTAAAATATAAGTTCTGTTTGAAAATGAAGTACGTATGGTAATAACAATAATTTATTTCTGTCTCTTTTGAAATTTAGGTCGATCTCCTTATAATATACTTATGATGTACTGTTACGTTCTTTCGGTTCTGTGAAAAATTATTCGGTAGAAAGTCGTTGCATTTTTATCGCATTAAGAACGACTACCGCGCTTTTATTTAGTTTTATAGACTACGCGTGTCTAAACTCCGGGTAATCGCACGAATACCTGCCTTAAGGTTAATTGCACTTGGTCAATTAGTGAAATATATTTCCTGGTCACCCAGTGGATATGTAATAGTCAGATACACATGCATAAAAGCGCTGAGCAAGCGTAGAATTTCAACCATCAATAACCAAACTGTGGGGAATTTATAGCCGGCAGCCGCGTGAAAACCATATAGGATACGAGTAATTACGAAAGTAGTACAATACAGATCACACATCTGTTAAAGAGTAACGGAAGTAACATCAGTTATAACCCTTATGAGGCTGATACACCTACTTGTTAAGAAATTTCACTCGGTTCGAAAACCGTAATAAGATGATGAGAGAAAGAGAACATTTCATATCGAGTAAGCTCGCCTAACTACAATTTTTCAGCGTGTAATCAAAATATACAGCAGTTGATTTCGAAACGAGCCACACAATTAATGAGCACCGATTTATTTCAAATCAGCGTTTATTTCATTTCTGCAAGCTTTCAATTGCCCGTATGTTAACAATCGGCCTGTTACATTAACAAGACAAGATCTTCCATTCGACACATTTAGGTTCAATGTCCTCGATACATGGCTGAACAAATCATCAACCCCGCCCATTCTCAAAACCTACGGAAACCCGGTCAAATTTAAAACTATACCTGGCACGAACTCGAACCTTGCTTACCCAAAAGACAATAAATCTTACGCATCCCACTAGCCGGAACGCTGGCTACGATAGAAAAGCAATGTATCGCGGCGCACTAAATCGCAGCCTAGGAGGACGCGTGCTTGCCACGGTACGCACGCGCTTCCTCACACGCGAGCGATCGAAAAAGAGAAAGAAAAGAAGGAGGAATCGGTTGGCTCACTCGGTCAATCGCGAGAGAAGAACATCGTCGTCGTTCGAAAGAGAGAGGGAGGGGGTAAGAGGGCCCCTGTCGGAGGCTACCGTGAGAACGAGGCAAGGCCTCATGTCCCAGACGGACCCATCGACCGGCACGGGGTCCGACAGACAAAGAGAGAAAGAGAGGAGCAGGGCAGCACGCGAGGCCAACAACGGGAGGAAAGACAACGACAGGTCGGGCCCCGGCCACAGGGCAACCGTTCAGGACCCGTGCTCACGACAGAGACAACGACAGGCGCGAGCCTCACACGCGACTCGCACACGTCCAGGGCTCGAGCCGCGAGCAAACCGCGTTTTTTTCTTACTGGACTATACACAGTGTCATAGAATATGTGGCGGATTATTTCAGTCACCTATAAATATATATTATAAACAAGTAGACGTAGAAAAAGAATTGTACATATTGTATCGTATGTCGTAGAACAATTCCAATTCAACATTTTTCCTACGATCGCAAACGCGTTAAGATGCATGGCGAACAACGAAACATGAAACGATCTGGAAATGACAATGGTGAAACGAAATTGTTGGATGCACTGACAAATGTATCGGCGGTGACAGTTCCGTAACAAGCGGTTCAGAAATGCGAGCAACTTCTGAACATTTGCAAGTTGAAACAGTTTAAACCTTCGTATGGCTGTTCCAGGCTAAAATGAATAGAGACAGATACGAGCCAAAGTATGTACAATCATCTTCGGATATTTGTAACTTCCTATTGACATATTTGTTTATCGTTACTCGTGGTCGATGGCAAATAAACGATGGAAGAGTTTTAAAAAACTCTGTGTCATTTGGTTTACTTTGTGGACTTTGGTGAGCGACACGCATGGAATGCGCGGAAGATGAAGAGAAGATCCTTCGACTGATTCATCGATGCTAATACTCTTCCAGGGTAAAATCAAATTGTTTGCAATTCGTAAATTAAGCGTCAAATGACCATTTTGTACACGAACCTTTTTCATCGTTTTGATGACTAGGGTTGATTCTATAAAACATACCCCACACACATATTGCGACACCCTGTATAGTGCCTGCTCTCTCTCCCTCGTTCCTGGGCACACGCGACCTCGTCTTCGCCGCTCTCCTTCTCACCTCACGTCCTCTCGTCTCTTTGTTCATACTCCTCTCCTTCTCGCTGGAATGATTGATGTCGCTCCTTCTGGCACGACGCCAACCCAGACTTGCGATTAATTGCTACCGGGCTGCGATGTCGCGGAACCGTTCTGGCTACCTCCAAGGGGAATTCTTTCCGCGGAATTTAACAGTTTTTTTTCATTAGTCTGGTTGCGAGTTGGAGACCTGCGTATAAAATATGTATGCAAAGACACAAGACACGCTCGAGCGTAGGAATATTCGTAACGTAAGGTGGGCTTATTTGAGTTAAAATAAGCAATTCACCTTGTATTTCGTTAAATTCTATTGCGAACAATTTTTAAGCGATCGACACTTAAGCGAAAAGTGGTTGACTCCTCGTTGGTATATTGACGGTTCGACTCACAATTTCCTACGTGTTTCTACATTTGGAAATTTGAAAAACAATCGAATATCGAAATAGGTCGATTCTTTGGAGGAATTTCGGAGGAAAAATTTGATCTTTCCACGAAGACCAAAGGCATGTTGAACTTGAGGCAATTGAAATTTTGTTCGTAGACTAAAGCAAAGAAACAGTAGCTACTGATCCGAGTTAAATTTTATTAATTTTGTAGCGACATATGAGCTAGAGGACAATTCGAGTCATATTGTTGTTTTGTCTCGGAGTATCAACATCATACATAATGCAATAATAAATAAACTCCGGGCAAAATAATGTCGCCGCTACGTGCAGTCTCAGTCTCGAGCGATTTTATTAGCGATCAACACACAGTCTTTAGCGAACATTCTCTGTATTTATTAATCATTTAAAGATATATTTGACGGTTCCAACATCTCGTCATTTAAACCACTCGACCAACCATCCTCTGCGATTTTAAAGTCTCGCAGTAATAAATCGAGGACTGAGAAAGATAATCGAACGGAAGTGAAGAAAATGCATATTGCCAACGTGTTCTCATCTTATGCCAAAGTATCGCTGCATTTCTTCAACGTATTATGTTTCCAATCCAAACGTCAGATTCATTGAGCCCTTTTCACGCGAACACTTTCACCAGTCGGGCAACAGTGAGCCATTTTACAATTATTTGCCGGAACGTCCATTCGTGCTTATACCAGACAGCAATTCCTGCCATTCACATGTTTCAAAATGATTTACCTACCACGCGTATCCCCCCAAGGTGGAAAGGGCATCCGGATTCGCGTATTATAAAGTCTCGTACGAGGTCTTGGCCCCGCAATCAGTTGTAATAAAACATTTAAAAAAAAAAAGAAAAGAAGGAAAGAAGAGGGAAGAGAAGGAAAGAGAAGAAAAGAGGAAACCCGACTGCCACTTTTTACGTGCACGCGAGACTCCGCTCGTAAAATCGTTCGAGAGTTGGATCGGGGAGAAAGGAAACGAGCACCAATTTTTGCACCCATCCGTACTCGGGGAGTAAACTTTCGAAAGGTTCCAAAGGACCAGCTCGAGCAACCAACGGCAGTGTCGAGTTTCGTTCATCTCATGCAGGAAATCTTGCCAAGAGAATCGACCGGTTGAAGCGATCGACGATATAAGCGATGAAAAATGAAACATCATTTTTTCGATAAGAAAGAATATACATCAAAGTTTATAAATTCTTCGGGCATTGGTATTTTTATTCAAATTTCAGAAAGTATTTTTTACGAAAGAGAGATCGTTAAATTGAACGGGGGAGCTCAGACTCTCGATAAAAGTCTACGGTACATAAATCTTCTTTGTGTCTTTGTTTTATTTTAATTCAACCCTAATCTGATGCTAGAAACTAAAATTTAACCAATTCAACTAATTTAGCTAATATTTAATGTAAAACTTAGTTATAATTCCCAATAAAGAATTATTTGTAAGAAAAATAAAAAGAAAATATTAGTAAATTTTGAGAATTTCGTAAGCTTCAAACTCGTAATGCGCTTCTTGTGATCAACGCTAAACCGCCCTCTGACGAAACATCTGCAAGCTCGTGATACGGAGTAGAACTATATTTTGCTATCAAGTCAATCTTGACGAAAAGTGTGCTTATAGAGCCTTATTCGAGTCTTACTCGCTTGCTAATTTTGTTCATTTGAAACGTGTCATTTTATTTCCTCGCATTTAGCTACTTGTATCGTACACGGAAAAGAATTATCGAAACAATTGTCACGATAGAGAACAAAATGACAAATGAGAAGATTTCGGCCGTTCCTATGTAAAGCGCAAATTTATGACTTAATCTTGCCGCCTGTTTACTTTTTACCGAAATGAGACGAGAAAGGAAAGCGTCGAGTTAATTGAATTAATGCGACGCACATTCGTAACATTTATTTGCACACGTGCCTCCTTCAGCAATAACGTTGACGCCTTGCGAGCGATTACGAAACGCAAAGGTTTGCACATAACTCCTGTCACCGCGGGGAACAAAATTGACGGTGTAATTTCCATTGGAATTAAAATTCCTCTCAAGGCACACGCAATCGTGCAAATTAGTGAACAGACATTTAACGCTCATGTCGATATATCAATGATAAGTAAGACGAGGTGATCCGAATTTACTTTTCAGTGAATATTAACGACAGACGACCATGATCACGCATTTTGCATTGAACTTTGATGTCCGCTGAACATCTAACGTGATTAACTGTTTGACGATGAATTTGAATCTGAGTCGTATTCGAAAAGATTCGAATGTAGAAAAGTTCGAGTACTTGATCTTCAAAACGTCTGAAAGCTTGAGAATTTTTACACAATAAATTTTTAATTCGAAATCTTCAGAGCGTTTTGTTACTCAATTAGATCGTGGAAAAGATTATCGCGAAGATGAATAGACGTTTAGACCCCAGTGAATGGTGAAAAATCAAACATATTTTTCTGTAAATGTTTTCCAAGAAAGCGCTATGCCCAAGTTTAATAAAAAGATGCTTCGTAAGATAGATTTTGTACAATGTCCATCTATGTACATACATGCATATGTATGTATGTATAGTTGCATGTGGTATTAAACATTTCAATCTTCACGTGCATTCCTAGAATCATATTTTAATTGCAACTGATATTCTGTTGTAGACACTCGATCTTATCCTCTCCGTCTGCAGTCACTCACTATTCATATCGAACTGTCATAAACCATAGTACCATCGGCAGAGAAAATTGCGTTCTTATGCGACACATACATCAATTCTTAAAAATATAGAAAAACTTGTAAAAAATCTTCTGCGAATATATTACGAGCGCGATGCATTTTCAGAGTGATTTAACATTTGACCCATGTAATCATGGCCATTGTGTCTAATAATAAACTAAAATATAAATAATAAAGTGATAAAATGTAGCAACAAAACGTAAAATATAAATGTAATATTTTTCTACGCTAAGTGTCCAATTAATTTATCGAGTCACTGTGTGTTATTTAAATAATCATTTTCAAAGTATCTTATTCAGATAATACCCAAGTTTGCTCCTAAATCGAAAAAAGATATGTACAAATACCTCAGGGAACAACTATGTTCCATTTCAATAAATATCCATCTTTTCTAAAACATCGTTTCTAAAATATCTTATTTAAACGACAGCCAAGTTTGCACTTAAATCGACATACATAAGACACATAGGGAATGTAAGAGACAAGCTGCCTTTGTGTTCGCCGATTCGCCGGTTCGTCGGCAAACGCGCGCCTGTCAATATGAACACGTAACGTCTTTTATAAGAATGACTGACACTCTCAGTCTCTCTGTTCCTCTGCCAGCTCCATTGACGGCACCATGGCATCAAAGATCGGACACGGATCGCAAACATTCGCACGCTTCGACCGCGAGCCCGTACTTTCCGCTCGGTGATAACGGTCTGCGTGGTGGCACAAACGATAAACGCTGGCGATAACTGCGCCCACGATACTGCACGGGGCTTTTGATGCCCCGGTGACATCATTAATTATTGTTTTCCTTCCTGGTATTCCGCCATGTACGTCGGAAAGTCACACGAGAACTGTGAGAGCAGCCAGAAGATCGGCCCTGTTGTTTCGATCGATAGGAAATCTGGCGAAACTGTTACGCGTTACTTCGACGCGTATGAAATATCGCTTTGCTGAAATCTATCGACGCTGACACATCTCACGTGCTAATCTGATCGACTCTATCTTTTCTTTTATTATCCATACGAGTAATTAACGTTCAATATCTTAAGAAATTATAAGGTAGAACTGGTTTCTATATTGTTGAGACAAAAGGTTATACATAAATTCTGTATATTTTGTCATTTTATGGTAAGATGGTTTAGACTAAAAGCATCAAAGCGTCGTTAATATACAGGACTTTCCTGTAATTATCTTATACGAGAATAAATTTGAATAAGATGTGTCACGACAGCTACCTGGAAGCAACCTGGAATTTGCAACACTTAACGAAGGCTGTAGACTATAGGAAGGTCCCTGTATAACGTTTACACAATTTTCTTATTTTAATAAACGAAGAATTCGTTAAATACATCGTCAAATATTTACCAAAAGAACGTTCCCGTTCTTTACAACATACACCTGAGAATTTTCCTTTAAAAATTAATTAGTACATTCAAAAAGCAAAACATATGGAAGAAATATCTCGTATAAAATCGTACTTTTACCAAGATACATTTCCATCGGTCTTCCGTCGGCCTCTCGATAATATCCGTGTTCACATTTCTTTCCATTCGACTCGTTAAATCCTGGAAATTGTTGCAAATGCTAATCGCGGTGCTTTCACCCCTGTAACGACGAATCCGTTCGTCTTAAATTACTTTTGTTGACACGAAACCTTTCTCGTTCGTGATTATTCGCATGCATAATGCAACGAGCGAAAATGATTTCGTGAAGCGAATGTGCCGATATTTACATTGATTATCTTTTTTCAAGTATAATCTAAGATGTGGGGAAAGGGTGAGCGTTTAAAATGAAAAGGCCCTTTTAACTTATTCTTTCAGATCGTTTCGATATTAGCGCACCTGTTTATTTACATTTCCAATTCGTGCTTTAATTAACCGACCTTTTCGTAACGAACTAGCCGCGAGAAAAAGGGGAAAAGAAGGATTTATCCACGTGATTATCGAGCGCAAGAAATCGTCAAATTATGCTTGGCCGATAAAAAGCCTGCTATTCCAAATTTAATTTCATTTGAAACAATCTTATATAATTAACGAGCCGTTCTTTTCATAAAAATCAAAATCTGAGGAAGAAAATTATATGGAAACGTATTCGTATCTGTTGAAGAAGCAAATAAAAATGTATACCTATGTATTTCTGATACTCTGCTTTTAACAGAAACAAAATTAGGAAAATTGTTAAAGAAAAAAAAAAAAGAAATGAAAAGTTACTAAAAGGAACTCACTAGTCTGATAAATATATCATATTATTAATCACTTGTTAAAGCGATTAGCAAAACGGATCGCCAAAAAATAATCAAACGTTTCGAAAAGCTGGCATTTCCATAAAATTCTGACAAGTCGTCAACGCGCGACCAAACTTTATCTTCTTTCCACTCTCTCGTTTAGGGCGAATCGCTCGAACGTTCCGTGTCGAAAGCAACGAGTGGACAGCTATATCTGCGTAATTCACGTGGCTACAGATATTTGGTCGGGTTGACAAGAGATAATGCTAATGGGGCGATTCGTCTGGTGGTTTATCAAACCTTCAAGAGGCCGGCTCAAAAATCTATAAAAATTCGATAAACCAACCATGCTTCTGAGAAGCTTCATGCAGGTTTCTTACGAGTTCCGTCAAAGTATCACATCTGTTTATATCGATTCTTCTTATTTCTGGCTCTTCTCTTCTCTTCTCTTCTTATGAAATTTCAACGAATAACCGAGGTTTCCTACAGCAATGCCAATTTGTTTTCAAACCACTTTTAAGAATTCTTCTATTTATCTTAAACATTGTAATATAATCACCATTTACATGTTACATAATTAACATGCTCGTAAGAACCTCGTTCGATTGTCATGAGATGTCAACGGCTTAAAAACGGCTGAATCACGATGAAAGAAAAACTGGAACGTTATGTCACTCGTAAAAATTTATATCAAGCAGCTGAGACATTGTGAGTTATTATATTTATTATTATTATATTTTCTCACGCACTTTATGTATCTCTTACGTATGTAGCGAAGTAGTCTGGAAGGCGTTAATTAATGACAAAAATTGTGTTACGCTCGTATTCGGAATCGCAATGCGAATCTTAAAGAGGAATCCTTAAAGAACGATTCAGAGCACGTTGATTACATTCGGCAGCAGTTTATTTTGCGGTAATTGCTAAATAAAATGAAGTTTCTCAAACAGAGAATATAAAAAGGTGTCTCATTTTCATTTAATGGAAGTTGTTCGAGACGTGTTCGAAACGATCCGTGGACACGTTCAGTAGCTTTAACTGCAGCTTACAATGTGTTGAACATTTCTTATTAGCCCATGTAGGGATGATACCTTTCGGCTGTTCATTAACATTAATGGCGTTGTTTTGGCTAAGATATTTTTCTCTTGATAAATAAAAATGATCTCTATACGCTTGATCCTGATCATTTAGATATCGATAATTTAATCTGTTCTGCTCATTCAGTTTACTTTTATCTTACAGCCGATGCAACGTTAATCTCGTTCGCTTTAGTGATTACATTAGTTCATCCTTACTTTCCTGCCTCATCAGCTAACCTTTTCTATATTTAACATTTCTTTATTAATAGACGCGTGTTCCAAAGAAATTGTAATTTTCATTTCCTCCGCGATCTCGCAACTCAAGGAAACGATTATAATTATAGCGTTGATGAAGATTCGTTACCCTAACTAGTTATTAATTGTACTAGAAATAGCACGATTTCCTTTCTCAATGTTCCTCTTAGGCGCAAAGTATTTTATCTGCAAGTATTCTACAGCCCAGATTTTCCTATACGATACAGGTAATTCCTGCGACATAATCTGCTGTACTATTTTATTTAAAACACAGTAAAGCGAGTGTTTCCCCTAAAAGATCGAGAGCTTACGAATAATTAGACTCATTGAAGACAACTTTCGTCAATATGAGGTGGTTTGTTATACGTGTTGGTTGGTTTATTAAAGAGACGAGCGAGAAATTCGTAATTGTCAGTTATTTATATCAAAATCACTTTAAGTACAAGTACAGAGATGCCGATCGTAATCGTCGCTCGCTCAATGCTACTGTTCAACTATACGCTCGCTATTCGACACTATGACTCGCTATGGTCATTGTCCTAGAGAGTACGTTCGTTCATTTGTATCGATCGGTGGTGTTACAAAAAATTCAATTGTAAGTCCAGTTGAAGGTTACAAATAACGACGACAATGTTTTGTCCGGGGTTTGTTTACCTTTGAACCAAACAAACCAAAAGAACGTTGGATACGAGTCTCTGCCGATTCGCATTTTTCGTTGACTCATGTGCCGCTACACACGTAATGACAATTTTCCTATTTGATTCACGGATCGAAATAACCCTAACTGATCTACGGTCTCTTTCTTCTGCGCAATGCTCGGTTAAAGGCGTGCAACATCCACGGCGATGATCGAATCGAGATCCAAACAAGTTCCAAGAGCGTCGGGACGCCCATCGTGCGTCAAGGTGTAGGTGCAACACAATCAAAGCATTTAGAGCGACCTTCTGGCTGAGAAGTAGCTTCTGCAGAGGGTTCCAAGTTGGTGAGGGTAGCGGCTGCTTGAATGGCAGCGGAGAGTCAGTTTCTCTAGAGACTGCACGCGGTGCGTTCGCTTCTAGTGTCAGTGAATTTCGCTCTCTATTTGTCACGATTCAGTGTCGCGTTTCTGACGTTCACGTGCGTGGAAAATATCGATAAGGCATCGGTGGTTTGAACAGTTTAATTAGACTCGTTAATTAGTCATGTGCCGCTGTTGTCGATGAGCTTTGTTGCTCCGCAGGATTTATGATATTGGAAGTGTATTGCAAATAAAAGGTAAGTCGATTGTTTTGTTAAAGATAAGAAGGAAAGCGTCAATTTTATTTGCACCGTGTGATTATTATATGTGCCGTGATACTTTTTCATTTTCTCATTTTTGCTTTTGGTTTTTTTTTTCTTTTTTAAAATAGAATTTAAAGAATTTTGCTAAGTTTGGACTTGAAAATAAGGGTAGTTACTGCCAGAGAGAGAGAGAGAGAGAGAGAGAGAGTGGTAGCTTTCGATCACTAAAGCGACCAATTCCGTGACAAGGTGTCTGTTACAGATTGTCAATTTTATTAGAAAGTATTTATCGATATTAGAATTATAAATCTGCGATTTATAATCGACGCGTTACGACGACAATTTTACGTAATTGTTATTTCTATTTCGATAAAAGGCAATATTAATTTTTCCATGAAAACGTTCAAGTTTTTATTAATTGGAAAAATAAAATATCTAGAACCTGCCATTTAAGGAAAGTTAACAAGTATAAGTATCACCAGCATTATGTTTGTTCCCTGGACTTTCATTATTTGCTACGTGTTCGTTAAATATTTATATTTCAAGATACATAAATTTCTTTGCCAATCAGGTGTGAAGTACTTGTGTTTGTCAAGTCTGAAGAGATAGAGCAGCTCGTGCAATGATGTCATACGAATACCCTCATCCGGTTTCCAAGACCTATCGATACAAAAAAGTGAGTATGATAAATAAAAATGAAAGGGCGAGAACAATTTTTCTTTCACGTCGCTCTAATACCACGACAAAACTTTCTATCGTCTGCTTCGTAGAATAGAATTAGAGATTTTATTCGTAAAAGAAGTTTAATAATTTACTTAACGTTATAGTGCCTTTCACGCGCTTGCTTTAAAAATGCTTTGAAAATGGCTATCTAAACTTTCTTCGTTATTAACGTTTAATTAATATTGTTCTTTTATTTAAATCAGATAACGAAACCTCTGTTGGAAAGGAAACGACGTGCACGAATAAACAAATGCCTCGATGAGTTGAAAAACCTTATGATAGATACTTTAGAGGTACGTATCTATGATTTTCTTATATTTACTTTTATTTTATTACTGTATGTATGAATGAAATTTACGTAGAAATGCTCAATTTAAAAACTGTTTCGTTATAAACAATTCTCCCATAGCTTGTAAGAAGAACTCTCGCATTTTTCACAAAATACTGGAACTTTAAAGACTGGTATTTCTCTTATCCAAACTCTTTTCAACAACACATCGCATAACGGTAACAAATGATCTTATAATTCGTAACTTGCAAAATTTCATCCGTTTTACTAGCAAATTGTCGATATCGCGTAAGAAAACCTAACATAAATACTACCGAATGATAATCTATAAAATTTCACCAACAGCATGATTTGAGTTTTCTCAAAAAAAAAAAAAAAAAAAACAAAAAAGAATATTATCTTCAGGAGAGAAACTCACGTAGACTCGTACGCAATTAAAATCAAGTTTCTACGATTTTAGAAAAAGTCTATAAATTCCAGTGACTTGTTACTTTGGCTAAAAATCTTCCTTCGGAAATAACTTACAACCTATCAACATCGTTCACGTGAACATCGCACGATATCACGAAAAAGCCTGGTGATTTCTAGAAGCAATGGCAGAAGTGTGAATCAGTAAATATCAGTAAAACCATTGGACAGACATTTGATCGGCTCTGGACGCAATACATTGGTCCAACGAGCACGTGCTATGCTTTTTTCCTCATCATCGTAGCGGGAGAAACCTTTGCGAGGTAGCCACGGTTTCTTGCTCGACTTACTGGCCGTGCTCGCGATACCACGTTTCCCCTCTGTAATTTCACGAGTCGCTCGCAGCAGGAAATGCATTCTCAAGCCGCAACTACGCGTGCAATCGATTTGGTGCTTAAATATTCCTAGACCGTGGGAACTGCTCGCTCGCTTGCTCGCTCGCTCGTTCGCCTCGCGGTGTCAAGTAAACACGCGACTTACCCGTAATTATGAAACCAGTAGTTAACGCTTCGACTGTGTTCATTACATTTAATACGTGGCGTAATTGCGATGTCTTCTAGCAGATAGCGGAACTTGCAGAGCTCACTATCGTCGATGGAGATCCTAGATGCCATTGTATTAACCTGTTTCCTAGATAAGCGCCGTGTGAAATGATTAATCACCTTTTTCTTTTCTTTCCTATGAATAATCATAGAGTGGTGCTCTCTTTCTCCTTCTCTCTCTCTCTCTCTCTCTCTCTCTTTGTCTATATATTACCGTGAAATTGTTGAATTCAATAGAGATTCTTCAGTTTGTTGTCCCCTTTTTAAGATGGTCAGAGGAAATCTGTTGTATGTAGAGCGTGGAGTTTTCTGCGAATTGGTATTTTGACGAGTAAACGAACGAACGAGAGCTAAGTGAGAATTTCTTTCCCATCGATAAGAAGGATGTCAAGAAAATACTTTAATTCCTCTGCAATAGTACTTAAATACAGATAAGAAATATTTTATTGGATTCTCAAAACGGTAAAAATTATTAAATAAATTATAGGAGAAGAGGAGTTTGTTTCGTCACAAAGTGGTCGAATTTCCAATAGTTTTCTATTTCAAGCTCTACTTTCAAACGTTCTGGAGAAATTTACTTTTTAATCGTCGTGTTACATGTTGCGATTTAAAAATTCTTCTGATCTTTCTTTAATAGCAAATGATATACGCGAACAACATCTCATTACAAAGTCTTACAAATGGAAGAAAAGAATTTCCCCCCCGCTATATCTTTCTTTATTCTCTCCACTTCGAATAGATTTCCTGGAAAATTTGCTTTCGACATGCCGACGATCTATCTATCTATCTGAAATGAAAAGCTGCGAATTTAACGTTCTTATGACAAGGTTAGTGCACAACAATTTTGTCTAAGAACAAACCGAGAGCTCTTCGCTTCAGTTTATCCGATTTTCGTGTGGAATCGACGCGACGTTAGAACTGCGACGGTAAATTTATAGAAAAATAAAACGTCATTTTACGAAGTGGTAATACCGGTGCAACAAGTTTGCTTAAAAACCTGCGCAAACCTACAGATTGCAATTTTGTAAACGTATCGAGCTGTTATCGGAATCGTACGAAAACACAACATTCCTCTACATTGCCAACTTGATTAAATTTTTATCGCCGATGAAAATTACTCGGCATTTTACGCCGGTTCCGACAGAATCGCCCATGGAATAGCAAATATCGAGATCACGCCAAGGTTTAGCGATTTAACGATACCTAATTATACGCTGGGGATACGTTGACGCAGTTTCTATGCGAGACAGTTACTCTTTTTGAATTCACCAGTATCTTATAAAACTTTCGTCCAATTAATTTTAGCATTTTTCATTTTTAGATGAAAAATACTTCATTGGAAGGCTATTATAGTCTTTTTATAACGAAGCGATACGAACGTTGAAGAGTAGTAGCGTTTCATTCAGCGAAGATTATGTACGGCCGTAAGGCTGATAATTGGAAGCTATTCGAAAGCGAAGAAGAATTAAATAAATAGATAGAATTAAATAAACCTTGGCATAGAGGGAGGAGAATATCAAGCTTCTTCAAGCTTCAAGAAAAAAGACAACAAATTGAAACGATATAGTAATGAAATTCGCATAAAGAAATATCGAAGTTGGAAATGAAAGAAGACACTCGTAAATCATAGAAATATAAATATGGAAATTTGTCGAATAAATTAAGACTGTCTGCCTACGGTAAATAATTTCAAATGCAGCGCCAGCGTGCAGGATCGGTCGTAGTCTTCCGCCATCTGTACAAGCATCCAGTAACTTTCACGCGGGTTTCCCATCTTTACCATTATACGATATTCTTTAAAGGAAGGGAATTTTTTTGCGAAACTTCTTTTTGTAAAACAATTGCATACTTCTGCTTGCCGAGCCTTTGTGATTTTCTAATCTTAATACGATCATTTAGCTGCAGAAGAAATCACTTAATTCGACGCACGCGTATATAATCAGAGCATTTTCAGAAAGAATTTCTCACAGTTTTCCTCTTACTTTCCAAATAAATTCACTTCGCGCAATCTCTTCGCGTAATTACCGTTCTTTCTTAAACGTAGGACGACCAAGATCTGATTTATTTCTAACGTATTTCTAATGTTCATTTGTCGATTAACACGAGCCGGTTACAATTTCATCTCTATCGCTGACACGAGAGTTCAGTAGTAGCTCATCGGTTTGTCATACTTGATATTATTTAAAGATGATATCGCCAGGGCAATCAGATTCCTTCATCGTTCCACCGAATCACGAAGCGTGAACTCTCCACGCTCAGACGCCTACGTTACGCCATTGAAATTCAAATTCGTCTCGGTTCTTCTGTCGGAATGATCGCGTTAAACAAATACACGTGGCTTTTTACGTTCGATCGTGAGATAGCCGGCCGTTTCTGATAATGGATTGTATCTTCGCTGGTCTATCAAAGACTCTTTGGAGCGGCAAAAGTCTGGGAAAAGGCTGTGCAACTAGTATAATTTATAAAATACCACTAAACAAAGCGGTGGAGTTGAATGAAAATTCTTTCAAGTTTCCGATGCGTATCGAATGACAGTGGAAGGAAGAAGAACAAGCGTTTGGTCGAATTATCGCATATAATTGAATCGAACGAACAATTTCTTTTCTCACTACGTTTTTATTTCATCTTCGAACAAAACTCTGTCCCGTTTTTTTATCCTTTTCTATCGAAAATTATTCGTCGGTGAGAACGTAATTCGATGATTGAAAATCCGCCTCGTGGGAACTTTCTTGTCGATCGTAAACGTTGTCATTAAATCTCTTGCGAGATAATCGCTTCGTTTAGCTTCCACGAGACACTGTTGATATAATAAAGCGTTGCTTCTTCGAAATGAGAACGTGGTCCCACAATCAGAACGTTTAAGGATCTTCTCTGTAATAATATCAGCACTTTTGGTAATCGTCTTCGGACGATGATGGATGATGATGGTTCGAACGCCAAATGAAAGATTCATCGTGGAAAGAACAGGTATATCGGATAATAAATGAGAAAGCAAAAATTGCTGCTTCGATTTTCATTCACCGTGTTCACGGTACCGTTTCCTTTGCCTTGTTAATTCACTTCACATATCACTAATAAATTTCAAGCAAAATTCTTCCTGCTACCTGCATAATTATATCTTACGGATACCTGAAATCTCCTACTAACTTTCAAATGTTTATTACTCCGATCGATATTTATTCCAAGTATCGAGCATCAACACTGTTTTATTGAATATACTCGAAACGATTTCTATTTCGGATACTGTAAAACTGGTCGTTTCTTTAATTTAATCAGTTTCGTAATTGTGCAGCGAAAGCCAGATGAAATTCTGCAGACTGGTCAATTTAATATCATATACTATATTATTTATTGATAAATTATTACCGAAAATGATCGTGAAGTTCGTTTAATCAGATGTCAATTAAAATTTCGTTCCAATAAAGCGGCGATTCCCCGCTGTATTGCACCTACTTCTATATCGGCCAACTTGACAAAAGTCGAGTAAATTTGCACAGCGGTAAAATAAAAAGTATTGACTTACCAACTCTTTAGCTCGTCGATTTACCAAAAATTAACGCCATTAATCGGTAAATTATAGCGAAAGTCGAGGCGAAAAGCACAATTCGCGATTCAACCGCACGACTCTACCGTGTTGCAATATTCCCTTGATTTTCATCCAGTCGAATGAAATCGCAAAGTATCGAAACGAGAAGGACGCTACACGTACATTATCCTATTATATGTGAACTCTTAACTTGTCAATTTATTAATATCGTTAATTGGCGAATTACCTCCGAAGACGATCCTAAAGTTCATTTAACCAGACGCTAATTAAAATTTCGTCCCACTAAGTGGTCTGTATCCACTGTATCGTATTTCTTCATAATCAAAAGAACGTTCATGAGCTTAGCTCCGCCGGTATACGGCTGAAACGGAACCTGAAAGGATTTATTGATTGCAGACGGAGGGGGAGGACATCAGCAAGTTGGAGAAAGCGGACATTCTGGAGCTGACGGTGCGCCATTTACAAAGGCTACAGGGCTCGCGATCTTCTGGATTGTCGGGCACGATTACGAAGAACGAAGAGGCATCGGCCGAAAGTCGATGGCTGTCCGGTTTCGGGCATTGCGCAGCTGAGGCGTACAGATTTCTCTCTGCGGTTCCAGGTGAAGGCGCGGAAAGGTTAGCGAGACACCTCGCAGCTGGCCTTCAAAAGAGCCGGCAAACGAATTCGACGGTAATTATCTCATCATCGATGATCGGAAGACAATAAGGCGAAAGTGGCCAGACCCGTGAACATCACCGGATAATTCATCGTTCTTCTCACCGAGATTGACACCATCGCGTGTCCTGTTTCAATTTTTTTTCCACGTGTGCGTGTTACTTTGCCTGCCGGTCAGATGAAATTGCACGATCGGCCAGCTTTGTAACTTGTCACTCTATGTAATTTCCCTGTGATTAAGCTTATTCCGAAAAATCGTGTCGGCTGTAACACGTTTATTTCGCTTCTTTTTCGCGTCAAATTTCGTCGATATATTCTACTTTTCTGATGTCGAAACTCTCATACCATCAAAGTATCACAGACGTATATACGGTTCCGTTCAAACGTATCAACAAAAATATGCTATCGATTCAATTTTCTTAAATTGAAATTACTTTCGATCATATTTAAAAAAAATACACGTCGTTTGTTTGTGTTGAGCTGGCAACTAAGTGATTGCGGATTTTGTCATTACCACCTAATGGAAAAATCCGCAATCACTTAGTTGCCGATCCAATAGATCGCATTCCATTCTTCGTCGTCGATCTCGTATATCTTGTTCGAGAAAAATATCTTGCGACGTTCTTTCATAATTTTAGTCAATTTTGAATTCGAAAATTACTTATATTCTTTGCTGCACTTGTAGCTCTGTAAACTAATTTATTACTTTGCTTTTAATGTTTGCAACAGCTGAAAACGAGCATGTTAACCCGAACTTTGGCAAGTCTGGATCTCTCTGCTGATATACTGGCACCTTTGATTACAAATTCCGCTAGGGAGACCGTCCAAGTAACGTCTTCCAATCAAAACGCAATGGCGTGTCGTGGAGTAATACGCGAAAGGATCGCCTTGCATATCCCATCTGAATGCGACGGCACGGTGATCGTGGAAAATGAGGAAAAATTGAATACGAGATGCCATTCTCGCGCGAAAGACTTCACGGAAGAACGAGTAGCGAAGAGAGTTAAAACGGAAGTCAAAGTCGAAGATGACGAAGAAATTGACGTGGAACGCGTCGATGAAGCTGATCCTATGTGGCGGCCTTGGTAGTTTCAATAAAACTATACGTTAACAGTTCTCTTAATTTATATTAAAGTTATATAAATATGAAGTTCCAGGATGCGTCGTTACTATAGCTTTAAAAGACGTTTGTTAAGTTTATATTTACACTAGTATTAGTACAGTTTTACTTAATTAACAATTTGCTGTTCAAGTTGTTGGAAAACCGGGAAATGACTTGGCTTCGTTTCAGTATGTGGTTGGCGTTAATAATTAAGAAGTTGGCCGAAAATCATAAACAATTTTACGTTATTTTATTCTGAGTGATCAATTTTACACGAATTTCATTACCTTCGATGTTTTCGGATTATGAGTGATACGGTTATACGTATACAAAACTATAGCGAATGTTAACAAGATATTCCAAGCAGAGCCAAAATGAAAATTTACAAGAGATCTGTATATATTTTGTAACTATTTAATGCGTTTAAGAATTTATTTAGAGACTAAGCTATTTCTTGTGTTATCAACGTTATAAGGTAGATTAACAAAGTAATTTAGCTTTTTTATTTAGAGTAAAGATATTAATTATTCTATGTTGAATCTTGTTTGTCCGAGACATACTTTAATATTGCTTCCTATTCATCTTTATTACATTATCTGTACTGTTACATCGTTTACTAGTATGTCACGAATCTTTTATTACACTGATAAATTAATGTTAGTTTGTATAATTTATTTCTGATATTAATATATTAAAAATGTATTTACTTCAGTTTTTATCGTATTTATGCACGCGAAACATTGTATCGTTACGAATAATCGATCTCATTGTTTAGATTATAATTTGCAATGCACACGATAATGATTTATTGACGGATAAATTAATTTTCCTATTACTCAAGACTATCTTCTACATGAAACATTTACAAGGACGTTAGAAAAATTGTATCCTATATAAGGAAGACAATTAATTCCACGCTCTTTAAAGTAAAACGTAATAAAGTTTATACGAGGAGAAAGTATTCTATCTTAAGAAAAAAATGTCATATTTTTTAAAACATAATCTAAAAGTATTTGTAAGCATTACTATTCTTATTAATTCGTGAACGATATAAAATTTCTAATTTTTATTTTGTACCTTTTCGATCTGAGAGATATAACGCGTTTAAGGCACGTACGTATACACATTGTGATAAATAACATATAATTATAATGACTTTTTTAATGTTTAAGAAAGTTTAGGGTAGTTTGTGAAGTACACAGATTTATCAAGAAATAATTACCGTTATAATAATATCATTCTATTTAAGAAATAGGTAATATATTTATGTTTCCATTTATAGATAGGTCTTTTAATATCGTATTCATTAATTATCTGCTAATAGATACTCTTGTCTTTCAATTACGTGTAACGTTTAATTAATATTTCGCAAGAACATGTTTCAAGGTTGATGCGGACCTTTAAACAGAAATTTTTAATGTACAATTGTGATAAATCTTTTTGGTACTTGGCTTTAATGTAATTAATATATCAACAATGTTAAATATTCCTACTCTTGGGTACTAACTATAATAGTACCTATGTTATTATGTAACAATAAAATGTCCGTAAAGAAATGGTCTTCCTACACGAAATGATAGGGGCAATAAGATAAAACAAAATCATCTTTTGAATAAGAAATATCAGAAATACATATTTATATAATGCTATCACGCTTTTCCATTCATTTCGATCCAATTGTGTCCTTTTATCGTCAAGAAACTGCACGAGTCTGGGAATATTAAATTATAGTTCAAGATTCGATGAAAGTTTTTCTTGCAATATTGAAAATGTTTCTTATTCGATGAAATAAATTTCGTAACGAAACTATCATCGAGACTACTTATCATTTTTGCTTCTACAAAATTCAAATCAAACTCATCGTATCATTGCTATTTTCTATTTACATCTACGAGACTATCTTAATTTGTTATCGTGTTCGTATAATATATATTTGAAATATGATTGCAACGAAATATAAAAGAAATATTTCTAATCTAGTTGTAGACTAATCCGAGACTAATCGCAATCCATTTCCTTCAAAAACAGGAAAAACGGGATTTCTATGGTCAAGAGCAACAGCGTATTAATATCTATCACTGAACAGTACAGATCTGTGTGGGAAATCTTGCGGTTTTTAACGAAACCATCGTATCCTCTCGAGCTTCTATATAAAGCTACAAGTGACTGCAATCATCAACAGTTTCTAGCACAGAGGCGTTAGTCGTTCGAGTCTTGACATTTTCCCTCTACTTTTTCTCTACTCGATCGTCCACAATAATCGAAGTTTTCCGCAAGTTTGACCATTTCGTTAGATACTTGTTACACGGCAAATTCATAGAAAACGTATTTAATAACGTGCGGCGCGTAGAATTGCCATTAGCTGCGTTTCTTTCGTTTTTCTCACCGTTATTCAATCCTAAAATTACTAGTTAAAATGTCGACCGATAAATCCGGTATTTTGTATCTATTTGACCGACCCGCCGAACCAGTTTACGTACCTAAAGGCGAAAATAAAGTCGCCTTTGATATTCCAGCCGCTTATTTGGTAAGTACTACTTTTTATCGGATTATCCGTTATTTTTAAATTATTCAAACAATAAATGATAATATCTTATTCGCGTGATTGGCAAATATCCGATTATTAGTTTGTTTCTGCGCGTTAAATAAATCTCGTGACAACGACGTCACAATGATTATACATATGAACTTTATAGACTAGAAAAACGTGGTAAAATAGCGTCAAAATTAAATGGTTTCATTTCTATTCTTATAACGAAAGAATTAGCATAGATTTGAACGATAATTCCTATTGTCTTTCCTTGATACGGGCATTTCGAGAAATATTGCCACAGCTTATTATAATTATAGCTTAAATTATAAATAACTCGTAGAATATATACGTTTTTATACTTTTCACGATTTTATACGTTTCCGATCATCTACATAGCCGGACAGGTATCGTCCTGTCGCTACCCAAGTGTTCAATCGGTTTGGCGAGGATACAGAATCGAAACTTCAAGTGAAGCAGATTACTCTTCCCGATCTTAGTATCCCGATGCAACTTGGACGTCACCAGCCATTTTCGCTGTTTATTCCAGCGCATCGAAAAATAGCTACCCGGTTAATTGACATTTTCATGGGTATGTCACTGTTTCTCCATTTCTTCATTTCTATAGTTTCTTATTTTCTTGCGTATAATCTTTCAAATGAAATTCAAGAGTCGTGTATCTCGTTAATTGTACTAACAGTTCTTCTTTACAATGTTTAACTGTTTATTCGCTAAAATGCAATTATAACTTTTGGAAAAATGACAACTGTGCACGAAAAATTCGCAAATCGTTGCGTGCAGCCCAAAAACGGAAAATATTCGTACAATGTGCGAAAGATCGCGCGTTTAAAGAAGTTTATCCAATATAATTGTTAATTAAACTGCAAAATTCTCATTTAGAATTTACAATTCGAAATGTACGTTCGAAATTCGTTATCAGAGAAAATGTTAGCTAATGAAAATTAGTTCCTAATATTGTCGATATTTGTTTCTAATGTTACATTTTACGTTGTAGGTATGCGGACGTACGAAGACTTTCTGTCGGTTGCGGTTTATTGTCGAGACCGTGTAAATCCAAACATGTTCATTTACGCGTTATCAGTGGCGATACTTCATCGTCCTGACACGAAGGATCTCCCAGTACCTCCATTGACCGAAGTATTTCCGGACAAGTACATGGACAGTTCAATATTTAGCAGGGCTAAAGAGGAAGCTAATCTGGTGCCCGAAGGTGCCAGGGTACGTGAAAGCATTTTGTAGTTTGCAGATTCGTCAAATAATTAAATTCGATAACTGACATGATTTTAACGATCAATTGGAAATAACTGTTTCGACGTCAAAGTAAAATCATACGACCATCGTCCTCGTTCTTCACACTTCCCTCGCTTTTCTGGGAGTTTCCGTAAAAATTAATTTACTTCTTTATTTTGTAACTCTAACCGAGTGTTTTTCTCACGTGTAGATTCCAATCGAAATTCCAAGAGATTACACAGCATCGGATCTGGATGACGAACATCGCGTCGCTTATTGGAGAGAAGATATTGGAATCAATCTTCATCATTGGCACTGGCACTTGGTATACCCGTTTGAGGGTGACATGCGCATTGTTAACAAGGACCGACGCGGAGAACTGTTTTACTACATGCACGAACAAATCATGGCGAGGTAAATGCATTCTTTTTTCTTTTCATAAAACGTATGAAGTCTCAATGGACGTTTATTAAATCTCACATAAGCGTATTTAGAGATAAACGCTAAATAAAAACCTAAATGTATTTTTTAATTTCTAGGCTACAGGTTTAGTATCAGTGTTAAGTTTAGACAGAAGGATCTTTTAATGTTCGATTTTGCCACTGTCGTTCCTATATTGAAAGATCATCGCAATTTTTTCCTCTTTTCAAGTTTCTCATTAATTTCGATCGTGTCGTTTAAAATGTTGGTTTCTTAACGAGGTTCTACAATTTAGAAGTTACGTGTGCACCTATGTGTAGTGTGGAAGACTAACAAGGAACATTAGCTCTTTACAAAAGAATTACAAAGGATAGCGTGTTTTATTTCTCGCATTTAAAAAATCTAAAATTATTATTTATGGTTAGCTCAATGTTCTTATTCGTAATTTCAGCCTATAACACTTCCGTTCATACTGACGTAGCGTTACATCCTCCAATTATACCTAACAATTGTAATGATGTAACCGATGCGATTGTATTTTTATGCATTCTCATAAAATGATTTATCGTTGGGAAGGTAAAAACTCAGTGTATCGAAGCCGCGAACATTGTTACTTAAAATAAAGACATTTCCAATGAGAAAATGTACTTACCGTACGTATTGGGTTGGCAACTAAGTGATTGCGGACTTTGCCAATACCACCTAATGACAAAATCCGCACTCACTTAGTTGCCAAACCAATATGAACCACGATATTGAATTTAATCTGAACCGATTAATTTTCCATGCACGAGTGTATTTTCGCATTTCACATGGTTGCACTGGATCATTTTTGTCCTCACGCTATTTTGTCTTTACTAAATTACTGCGAACAACGTTAGTAAAAAAGAACTTCGCGTTTCATGGCATCGTCTTTCGTTCTCTTTCATCTTTATTTCCTCTTGTATATTATAATAGATATAGTTTTATATCTGTGTGCAATCAAACTTGTCATCTCCATGAGCCACTGTACCAGCAGAGTCGCTATGGTCCCCCAAATTTCATGCGTCAATCTTGCTCTTATCTCAGCGAACAACAATTCGCAACGTTTCAAAGAGAAACCTAACGCAAAATCGTAACACCGATTTGCCAATAAAATTTGCTTCATATTTGGTTCAAACTGGAGGTATTTTTTAATATCAGAAAAAAATTTAATTAGACCGGAAATGACCGACAGAACGTAGAAGAGTCATATTTGTCATTGATAGACAATAAAAATAAAATTGTTTCAGATACAATTGCGAACGCCTGTGCAATCGGCTTGGACGAGTGAAGCGACTGCTTAATTGGCACGAACCGATTCCGGAAGCTTATTTCCCAAAATTAGATTCTTTGGTTGCAAGCCGAACGTGGCCAGCTCGACCCAGCGGTGCTATACTTCGTGACATCAATCGACAGGTTGATGAACTAAACTTCGACATCCAGGATCTGGAAAGATGGCGCGATCGTATCTACGAAGCGATTCACACGGGATCTGTAATTAATGCGAGAGGCGAAAGAATTCCATTGACCGAGAAAGATGGGATCAACGTGCTTGGAAACATCATGGAGGCTAGCGCTCTGTCCCCAAATCAGAACGTTTACGGCGATCTTCATAACTTTGGTCATGTCGCCATTTCCTACATCCATGATCCGGATCATCGGTATTTGGTAAGCACGTTTAGGCCAATAATTCCTTTCTCGACGATTATAATTGGTTATCATCGACTCGTTAAATAAAATCATAGCTTGAGTTTCAGAATATTTCCGATATTTTTATCGCGTTGATTAAAATTATGCGAGCTAGCTCCTGTAGAGAAGGAATCGATGTGAGTGTTTTACGATCAGCAGAAAATTTATCGCAGAAATAAGACGAATCGCAATAATTTCTGTATTATGCACATCATATGGATAACCTTTCGTGGTTCATCTTCGTTTCTTTTTTCTTCGTTCCTTGAGAGAGCAAACGCGTCCAGATTTCAGATTTGCATTGCTATTTTCTTTTCTCTTCTCTTCTTAGGAGACTTTCGGCGTTATGGGTGATTCGGCTACTGCTATGAGGGACCCCGTGTTTTACAGATGGCACGCCTTCGTCGACGATGTTTTCCAGGAACATAAAAACACATTGCCTCAATATACTGTGCAACAGGTATGAGACAATACTCATATTCATCGTGTAATTAAAAACCATGACTTACTTCTCTTTGTTCGAACGAAGGCCAACTTATGTTCGCAACGATACATCCAATTTATTTTTCGTTCTTTACAGTTGGACTTCCCAGGTGTGGAAATAGCGGATGTCAAGGTGATGACTGATCAACAACAGAATGTTCTCAACACATTCTGGACCAAGAGCGATGTAGACTTGTCGCGTGGACTCGATTTCACTCCGCGTGGCGCGGTGCTCGCTAGATTCACTCACTTGAATCACGCTGACTTCACGTACAAGATTGTTGTTAATAATCGCAACAATGGAATACTAAACGGCACCGTTCGCATCTTTATAGGCCCAAAAGAGGATGAGCGTGGTCTACCTTTCACCTTCAGGCAGCAGAAGACTTTCATGATCGAAATGGACAAATTCACTACTATACGTAAGTTGCTGTATATCGTTAACTTTATTTTTATTCTGATTCTATCTGCGTCCAATTGAATACGCTACTCGCTAAACTCCTTGAAATTTTGCCCCAGTTTCGTTGATATCAGATACAGGTTTTTGAAAATATTCTGCTAATCTTTATTCCAATTTGTTATAATCTTATAATCGAGATACGATTCGTTAGCTCAATCGATCTACGCATACGTAATTTTCCAATCTATCGTTGAAATGCTACAATAACATTTCTTCGTACATTTGATCGCAGTTCGTCCAGGACAGAATGTAATCGAACGCAAGTCAACGGAATCATCCGTGACCATACCATTTGAACGAACTTTCCGCAATTTGAGCGAAAGGCCAGGAGAAGGTAGCACTTTGCAGCAGTTTAATTTCTGTGGATGCGGATGGCCGCATCACATGCTTGTACCAAAAGGCAACAAGGAAGGTTTCCCCATGGAACTGTTCGTCATGGTGTCTGATTATAAGAATGACGTTGTGAGTACTGCTTGTCGTTATTCTATAAAGATAATTGAAAAAATGAAACGTCTAAGTAAATAGAAAATTGTTTCCCTCGTTAAATATTATTACGAGTATAGTACTTTCGATGTTTTACATAGATGAGTACATTACGCGCACTCCTTGCATTCTTGCATCTTCAAATTCCACACAGGCGCGTAAAAATCTACGATCTAATCAGGATTCGTAAAATTCCAGTGAAATTTTCAAGCGCCTTGTAGTTGCATAATTCTATGTTGCATTCTATCGTTTATTCTTCTTGAGTGCGTATTTACGGAGATATAAATTTGCAGAAGAATTCATAGTTTAATATAAATTATCGTGCAAACAGACTGTGGCATTAGAATTATAAATAACGAAAACAAAATTAATCGTAACTATAATCGTTCGTGTTGCTATAATCACGCAGGTCGAGCAAGATGAGCCACGTGGTTGCAAGGAAGCTGTGAGTTACTGTGGATTGAGAGACAAGAAGTATCCTGATGCACGTGCTATGGGATATCCATTCGATCGTCAACCACGTGCAGGC
Source organism: Bombus pyrosoma (assembly GCF_014825855.1). NCBI lineage: Eukaryota > Metazoa > Arthropoda > Insecta > Hymenoptera > Apidae > Bombus > Bombus pyrosoma. Next base: position 2,599,941 of record NC_057783.1, on the reverse strand, counting down.
GTTGAAAATTTAGCTCAGTTCCTCACCGGAAACATGGCGGTAACTGAAGTAACAGTTCGATTTTCCGACACGGTCGTACCCAGATCTAGATCCGGAAGTACAAGCAATAACTTAGCTTTTACGTAGTCGTGCGTGTTTATGGATAGTAACTGTACTGTTCTGTTGACTATACCGACGGAAACGTAGAACGGCAATTGTTTAAAGGTTGAACTATTATCCTTTACTATCTAGCTCTTCCTTTCTTTTGGTATTTCGAAGCAAGTAAAATAGTATTTCTTCTCTCGTTGTTGGTAATTTCTTCAAATAACAGTTCTTTTCTTTTAACTGAGTCATTTATAATAAAAGTATGCAAACAAATTGTAGTTTGTACAGGTTGTTTGGATCAATAGAATAATTTTATCATAGAAGAAATAAAAATATTTGTTTCATCTACCAAGAAAGGAATTTGAATGTTCGGCGCAAATAACATTCGAATGAAAATTAATGTCGATAAACGATCGATGACTAACTCTACTTTTTATTTTTCACTATTTTAGTTATACTTTTATATCATAAAACACCAGATGTAACGTGTAAGATGCAAAAATAAAATGCAAAAAAAAATAGAAGAATTTAAAAACACCTAGACAAGTTTCGTTGATTTTAATTGCCTGTATCGTATGTCATTGAAAAATAGTTATATTACATTCTGGAATTTGGCACTCTGCTAATGTGCGTCGTATACAGTGAATCGCAAAGGATATAATCTAACAAACACGAAGATGGTACCCCGCTGGGGGTAGCCACCCACGCGATAATCAAACAGCTAAAAAATTTCACCAAATGTCCAAAATGGACAAATTGTGAATGTAAATTATTAAATAAAATTGAAAGATCACAAAACTTTCAATAAAAAATTATTGATCATTGTACTCTCATCGCTTCGTAAAGAAAAATTGCACGTTAATTTACATGCAACTATTTTAAAAAGCCAAAAGCTTTTGTTTGCACCTTACGATCTCAAAAATGCCACAAATTATGTAGACCTGTCGAAGCTTGTAAATTTCAGTTTCCGGTAGACTTTACGACTACGCTATACTTTCCAGGCAGGTATACTACGAGTAGGTATGACTAATTAACAACGATTCTTGCCTGAACTGAACCGTTCTGCGCTTCATCGAACAGTATAAATGCAGAGACTGGTTAAAAGCAAGCGGGCTAAATTCACTGTAAGTAAATGTTTTGCAAAAATAATTGATAAACTGCAATTGTGTGAAACTCTGTGTAAAATCGTATTCGGAGAACTTCTTACTTCTATTCCATATATTATCATACTTTAAGAACAATATCTTGATCTTCGCGTTTCCTAGTTCGTTTTTCCGACTATTTCGACGAAGTTTCAATTAAAAGGCAGAATTCTTTCTCACATTTTTTATATCACTAATTTAATTTAGCTGTCGAATCCTAGAATAAAAAAATATACGACACGAGCGGTGTTCATCGACTATAGTTCACCAAAATTACGAAACAATCAAATGAAATTATTCGAACTAGCTACTGCCGCGGTGTAAGATTCAACATATAAAATGGAACAATAACTTCAGCGTTTGCCTCGTATAGGAAACGTTTTCTTAACCGTTAACTGCCCCTGTGCAGTCATGCAACGCGTCAGACATTACAGACACTGTCACGATGATCTCCAATTTGTGCCAAGGCGTATGAGCCAACTATCGTTCAAATCAGAATTTTTTTACTGAACAGTCGCAGAGTCGTGATTCGAAATTCTGATACGAATAGAAAACGCATAGCAGGCAGTTAATTTGCATTTCGCTGTACCAATTGAGATGTAATCTGAATCGTTTAGCAATGTTTGCTGAACGTATGATTAGAGTTAGGCTGTCAGGCTTTAATGTGTACCGGCTCTGCAATTAACGATAATCCGATTAAGGCCAATTGGGCACGAGCGCTTGTTCTCGCTCCAATAAAGCTGATTACGAACAGTAGAATAAATAGTTACAGTCGTCAGCGGGAAACGCAAGTTTCGCGAACACCTTAAACTTAAAACGTACGAATTTGTTTTCCTCGGACGAGAAAATCGAGTCGCGTGGTTCGCAGTGTTGGGAAATTTAAAACTGGTGTTGTCAATGTGATTATTTTAGTGGGCTGAATTTAGAATGGATTTTCAAATGGATTTAGAATTGTACGAAGCGTTAGAGAAATCGAATCTAAGATTGGAATTAGTTTTATAGCATTCGTCGAGAAGAGCGAAAAACGTTCAATAAACATAGATTTTACAATCGATCCTTTCAATGCTATATTAAATCTTATTTCGTTGTAAAGCAGCACGATATTTAAATTCAACATCTGCTATTTAATTTTTGAATTTCTACATCTTATAATATTAAAAGCTTTATCGAACCTATTCCTATTTTCGCACGTGTCAGTATATTCGATAGGAAAAATCGATAAAATTATATAAATACATTTAGTAAAAAAGAAGTGTATGGATTAGATTTGAAAGTATGTTACATACGTAGATAAAAGATTTCTTTCCAATTTTCACCGCTCTGTTGATAAAGAAATAATATTATCGATGACGGATGATGATACCGATAACAGATAAAGAAGATTTTGTTCCATAATTAGATGATCGATGAACAACGTCGTGCAAAGTATCAGCATGTGAATTTATTTGCAGAATTGCCACTATGTTTACTAATAACATAATGGAAATGCGTAAAATAGTTCAGCTATTATATTTTCTACAATTTGATATTATACATTTAGTTAGGTATTTCATTTTTTTAATGTAAATTAATGTAATATTAATCCAATTTGCGTAAACAGAAGATCAACCGTGGAATAGTTGTGATACGTATATTAACAGAATTAAATCGTACGTTAAAAAGTGGAAAGCCTGCTGTCTTCAAAAACATTATTCGCTTGTCTTATAACTGTATGTCTCTACAACTTGAAATTACAAGTTGAACTAGATACTTTGCCTTTAGAAACAATGGTTGGTAAAAATGGCTTTACTTATCAGAATTAAACCGCGCAAAAGATAAGGTTATATCATTCGAAGAAATAGCATGTTCTTTAATTGTAACATCGGTAATTCATGCGTGAAAGTGAAAACTAACTTTCGACTTATACAACACGTGATTACGTATAATGTAACATAGAAGAAGATTGGAATAAATGTGAAGTTAACGATAATACATGATAATAAATAACGTATCAAACTCTGATATGTACGATACGATCGTTAGATGTAATCTTGTGCTGTTTCATTGCACGCAAGATGTCACGTGAAATAGTAATTTGACAAAACACATTGTTAAGTGGAATTGTTACTGCTAAAATTATTGGTGACAGTAATAGCAGTAAATCAAGGAGAATAGTAAAAGCCACATTGTTTTCAAGTGCTTTCTATTATGCAAGTAAGTACATACTCTTCGTGTGTATCTTATTTTAATCTAATCTATTTAAAAGTCCACGTATGTAACACGTGCAAACCTCTTCAAACTTTTCATCTATAAACAAACGATTCCGTATATTTTACGATTGTTTCGATAATGCGCTCACGATACATCGTGAACGTAAATATAAGACTGCGAAAGATATTATTAGCATTTTTATTACTATTATTACTAGTATTTATTATTATTATTATTATTATTATTATTATTATTATTATTATTATTATTATTATTATTATTGTATAGTACGGACACGACTCGTTATTTTATGCGAAAAATACGATAGAAGGCAAATATCGTACGACCGAGACAAAAGAGAACCTTTCTTTCCTTCAAACTACACGATACTAAAAAAAAAAAAAAGAAAAATGCTATACGTATATATTGATACATTGCTGAACGATGGAGGGATCGAGAAGAAGAGGCTTTTTGGTTGCCTAAATGTAAAACAATAACACGATAACGATATTATAAGAACTGATGGCTCGATTAGGAGCTCTTGTAATCTTCGCATAGTATCGCATGGTATACGTATGTTTGTATTGGCAAAGTAAAGCGATTGTCATATTGCGACAGTGGTTTGTCAAACTCATCGACAGTCCTGGCCAACCGAGTCAGCTGGTTGGGATTATTATCATTAACCAATGACACTATACACAAATTTCCAACCGCATTACAATTATAGTTATTTTCCTAAATGGTAAGATTGAAAACAAAGCGAATATTATATGTTCTTCAAGACGCTCGTTCATCGGTAAGAGAACGTCAAATACAGGAAAATTGAATCAATTGCACGACATAATACAAAAATAAAACTCATCTCTCTAAAATACCGTTTCTAATTGAAATTTCTCTCGTATTCCTACTATCCTCGTTTCCCTGTCGTATAGTATCAATTAAGGGTTAAACATTGCACTTTGAAACATTCAAACATCGTATCATCGTATCACAACTAATTACTGGAATACGAAGTAACAATTAATAGCAGTCGCTAGATAAGCATCGGGCAATTAGAAATGACCGTAACACATTTGCCAACGTAACACCAAGTACCGAAACTTCGTGGTCCCAGAAAGTTTACACCCTTTTCATCCGGCGAACACATCGTCTGAGTTAACGAGAGACAACTTCGGTGACTGAGATATTTATAAACGTGATTCGTAGTGGGAGAACGAGTGGTAACGTAACATTGGCAAGTCAGGTAAAAGTGGAAAAGCAAAGAAAACAGAGTTAGTGGAGAATGCACGTCGCTATCATTCGCGTGTTTATTACGATTTATTAACGACTGCCACGGAAGCATATGCGATTGTAGGACGAGTGAAATGAACAGTAGCCGAATTAACGAGTCGGTCAACGTTAATTATGTGCCTACATCGTGAAAACAACTCGGTATAATTTTGGTCTGTTTTGTGAGAGATTGAAAATGTCATGACAGGAACTACGGATATATTTGTGAGTATAAATGAATATACGTTTCTATTTGGTCGTTGGCTATTGCTTTTTCGTGTGAAATCGTTATTTTGCAGTTTGATTAGGTTATGTTATCGAGCACGAGGCTACGCGCGAATACAAAGCGCGTGCGTGTATGCGTTTACATGTGTACACGGCGAGCATGTGAAATGTTACCGGTCGCCAACTTACACATCTGTTGCATAATTTCTTATGCATCGCTATGTATAATCGTGTATTACTAAGTATAATCGTGTATTTCTATGTATAAACATAAATATTATTATGTACAACCGAGTGTTACACCCGATGCATGGTGCATTATATCGGGTAATTGTTTCTTTCTTTCTTCTTTCTTAAATTCATTTGTTATTTCGCCAGTGATTCGTTTTGTGGTGTATATACAGCAGATTGTTATGCGAACGATTAATCGTATCAGAGCTGTTATTGCGTATTTTCATCATCCCAGTAATAGACCGACCTGCTTTGATATAACGTAACCGAGTGTAATACATTCGATACTAAGATTAAATTTCATTAGGGAAACAGAACGTAGATGATTTAAATACGGCGTGAAATTAATTACGTGTACGTTTTCGTTCATTTAAATTTATCGAAGGTTTGATTCTGTCGGAATATAATAATCGAAAAGAAAAGAAAAACACTCTTCCCAAAGTAAGCATGACCGGAGACCCACAATGCAACTTTTTGCACAAATCTGAATTAAACGACAAAAAAAATTATCAGTTTTTAAATAACTGGCGTTTTGCTACAGTTATATTAGTAAGATGCTCGAAATATGGCTGATACTTAAACGATTTTAACACATGAGAGTCAGATCGCGCGTACTACGCGTAACCATAAAAGCAATGTCTGTAAAAATGACGCCCACAAAGTTACGTCCATAAAAACTGCGTACACGCACCGCGATTATCATCCAAGTAATAAAAACGCAATTTTTAAACACTTGCAATGGAAACGATGTCAGACGTGCTCACGTCTGATTGAATTTGAATTACACGCGTACATGTGTAAGAACGTGAATGAATCAGTTTTCTATTTCAGTTTCATTTAACACTTTCCGCTTTGATTTCCGAGAAACGCAAGAGGCAAACGAACGACTGTTATCGCAGCCGGAAAATATTGGGTTGGTAAACTCCGGATTCTGTCAATACCGTTTAATGACAAAATCCGCAATCACTTAGTTGCCAACCCAATAGTTCTAGCCAATGTACGCAACAGTACGATGATTCCTTGCGTCGTGAGCCAGAACGAAATCTTATTCGATATAGTTGGGGCAAGTACGTTAGAAATCGAGCACTACTGTACACATTCGCAGAAATTATAGATACGGTGTGGGTGTACCCGGAGAAGCAGATGCAAGGAGGGAAAATGATTTCTGCGAAACGTTTCCCTACTCAGGAAATTTCAAACGAAAAAATGTTTCCATCCGTGAGAGATCGTTGAAAATACGACAGTTTTAGTAGGAAACGTTGAAATAGAGGGAAAACAAAGAGAAAAAGAATTACCGCGATAAAGGAAGCTATCCTTCAAGAAATTAAAGATAGCACAAATGCTGGATTATGATCGCAACGTAGTCGATGTAGCAACATGGAACAAAAGTAACTAACAGTCGAAGCTGTGCAATTATTTTTGTTCATCTTAATTTTTATATTATAATAAATATGTATCATACAATAGTTGGCATTCGATTGTTCTAACATTATAATTAGGATATTTCCTAGATAGAATAAGTACAAAAATATTATTGTTCCTGTGTCAGAATATTTAAAATTAATTCGTTACATTTAAACATGTAACAAGGAGAATTAGAAGTGTTTATATATTGAAATAATGTCGACTGTATGTGAAGGAGAAGT